>NC_031775.1:5303162-5521967 GCF_001522545.3 Parus major | reverse complement strand
CCACAGCGCCGCCTGGCGGCCCGCGCCGGCAGCGCGCCAGCCGGGCCCGGGATGTGCCGGGAGCGGGGATCCGGGACATACCGGGACCGGGACCGCGATGTTACGGGAGCGGAGATCCGGGACATACCGGAACCGCGACTGGCATGTGCCGGGAGCGGGGATCCGGGACACGTCGGCACCGGGAGCGGAACCAGGATTTAGCGGGAGCGGGAATCCGGGACACACCGGGACCGGGATGTGCCCGGAGTGAAGATCCGGGACACACCGGGACCGGGATGTGCCTTGAGTGAAGATCCGGGACACACCGGGACCGGGACTGGGATGTGCCAGGAGAGGGGATCCCGGACACAGAACCTGGGACCGAGGGATATGCCCGGGGGGGGGGGCCTCCCTACCCACCGAATCCTGGACCCGGGATGTGCCCGGAGGGTCTCTGTTCCACACCGAACCCTGTGTAGGGATGTTCCCGGCCGGGACGTGCCCGGGGGGATCTGTTACACACCGGGACATCCGCGGGAAACAGCCCGTTTGCGGGGTTCGTCTCATTTTGTATCGCAAAACCCGTCCGGGGAAGCCCTAGGCTGGCCCTACAGCGCTGTGGGGAGGCCCAGGGGTTCGCCACGCGCCACCCAAACAGCCCCAAACCTTGTTTTGTTTAAGAATTTTTATACCAAAATGGCGTTCGGTCGTGCACAGCGCTGCCCAGGCTGTACCGCCGGCCCAGGCCCGTTCCCTGAGGCAGCTCGCAGCCCCTCAGGGTTGGACACCACAAGCAGAAGGAGCAGGGACCCCCACCCGCCGAGGCCACGGGGTCTGGGGGAGCAGCCCCGTCCGCCAACCCTGCTCCCCTCACAGCACACACAACTGGCATGTTAATTCAGCCCTCCATACATCAGCAAAACTGCTTTAAATTAAGATATATGGACACTCATCTCTCATTACTGATAATGTATTTCCTAATTATTCGGTGCATCAGTTTATTTCCTTTTTGTTTTTTAAAATTATTATTTCTTTGCAGAGCAGCAGCAAGCTATAGCTGAGAATATGTGCCATGCCATTCTATGGCAAAACAGGGTCTATATTGCTCCTGGATAAATTAGTCACCAAGACTGTCTAATTGGTTTCTCAATTATTTATGAAGAGGTCTTTTAACAACAGTAATTCTTCCATTAGTGGCAAGCAAGGATTTCATTATCTCTAACTGCACTACCTTTTTGTTCCATGCCATAGTAAATTTCAAATTTTACTCTTTTTAATGGCTATAATATGTGAAGGAATTCCATCTCTGTAAAGTAATTATTCTTTTCGCCTGCCTGGGAATATAAGTGCAGGTCATTTTATTTTTGGTCTCTTTAATCACAAGAAAAGTAGTAAAAGGGCTGTTCCTAATTCTTAGCTTTGGGAACTGTTTCCTCTGATCTCTGTCCATGTGTCTGTCCCTGGCATGTGACTCTGCCCCAAACAGGCCTCAGAATGGAGGTGGGGGCAAGTGGAAGTCCCCATCCAGCACCAGCAGGGACCCACAGCACCCTCAGCCTTATCAGGAAGCATCAGTTCAGGGCTTTTCAGGCTAAAAAAGGTCCTGCATCCCCTGCCCAGCCCTATGGAAACTAAGGCACTCTCCTGCATCCCATTACCTCCATACTGATCCTGGTGATGACATTAAAATGTAATAAAGCTACCAAGCAACCCTCAGCACAACCTTGACAGCTGTTGCCCCTCAGCTGATTTCCCATCTCTGGGCTTAGTACTAACTAAGTGGGATTTCTCCCAGAACAGGAGAATTGTCCTCAAGAGATGCACTGAGCAGTTGCTGATGTCCTTGAGGCCGTGACAGACCTTTTCAGTGCTGTCCTAAAATGCCCTTGCAGCAACCCCTTGGTCTGCAGGGATAGACAAGCCTGACCACCTGGGGCAGCTGGCAGATCCTCTGCCCTACAGCTGTGCCCAGGCTGAGCCTTTCCACCAGCACAGGCTGTGGGATGAAAACCTTCAGGGATTAAAATAGGATTCAAAAAATAGTGAGCACTGTTTTGGACAGGTAGTTGGATTTCACCAGAATTGCTTTCAAATAGGTCTGCTGGTGTTTGGGAAGCTGGCTGGACACCCCTGGATGTCATGAGGAAATATTTCATGCATGACCTCCACAGTAGAGGCAATAGCTGGAAAGCTGGCTTGTCTCTGTGCACGTGCACTCCTCACATCAAACTCATTCTAAACTAGCAGGTTTATACCTTAATGTTCTTTCTCCATCCGTCTGCCCAGCTTTGATCAGCCAGTTATCTCTTTTGCTTTCAGCAGGACTGCTCACCTTTGAGTGTCTTGCTGAATCAAGGCCTAAATATTTTGAAAGCCTGAATCAGCAAAACATGCATCTGTTCCAGGCTAATCTTACCCAGCAAGCCCCACGGCATGCTTAACCTTAAGCCACTCTTCAGACCTATCAATGTTAATCTTAAGTGCTTTGCTGATTTGGAGTACTGTAATTTTCCAAAGGAGGTTCTCTGCTCCTTCAGACAGCAAAATTAGCCTGAAAACAGACAAGGAGGTGCAGGCAACATCTTTGACCCAGGAACTGGGCCGGATTGGCTCAGCCAGGGGCTGCATCCCTGGGATCACACCCAGCAGCTGCTGATGCTGCCTTCAGCAGAGCATTTCTGGAGTGATGCAGACAGCAGTTATAGAGATGAGGGATCTTGAGGCAAGAGGGGAGCTTTCCCCTGGCCACTTTCACTGTCCCTCTCTCTCTGCTGGGCTGGCATCAGAGGTCCCACTCCCAGACAGAATGCCAACTTTCATAACAGTGAATTATAACTTGGCACTTCTGTAGCTCTCTCTAGTTCAAAGGCATGCTGAAACATTATCTAATTAATTCACACAATAGCCCTGGAAGGCAAGAAAGGGAGGTAGGAAGCTGAGTTACTTGTCCAATGACAAACACTGAGTCAGTGGAGGAGTGGGAGGAAAACTCAAGGGCCCTGGATGTTTAGATCCGAGATGCCATCCTACTTGTCACAACAGCATTTCTGTCATTTAGAAAATAGCACCTGTATATTTAATTACAATTACAGCCAACTAGTCCTAATTAATAGATTAAACAGGTAGAGGAAATGTTATCCTAATTAGTACCCCCAAAAATTAAAAATCACATGCTTTTCACATCTGTAGGATATTAACCAAACCAATTAAAAAATATATGTGGTATAAGCAAAATTAGCAAAACCCCCTTTTGAATACAAGTACAGCAGAGGCTGCCCCACTGAGAGGGCTGCTCAGGTTCCACTGGTCCTGGTCTCCACTGCAGGGGCAGCAGGGCAGCAGGGACTCAGCATCACAGGAAAAGCCACCACAACCAGCCTGCCACCACCACAGTACCTGCAGGACAAGGTCCCCACCTTCCTCAGTATCTTTTTATTGCATAAAAAATAAATGCGGAACTGTAAGGGTGAAAGGAAAGGTGTTTGTTGAAATAAAGAATATGAAAATGTCACCAGCACCCTTATAGTAGGAGAGCAGACCAATCAAGAGGAAGAAATAATAAAGCGGGAATTTATTTACAGAAACTATCATTACAGGAGGTAATGGGCAATTAGAAACAGTGTTCCATAAACTCACATCAACAGTAGAAATATTGTATAAAATACATTTCTGAGTGTGAGGGGTTAGAAGAGGTATGTTCAGAGATTTAATGTAATCCTTAATGTAATTCCAGAAGTCCATTAATCAGCTGGAAGACCTTCTATAGGAATACAGTTTCATTAAAATATTCAGTAATTATAGACTGAAGAGGGAAAGGCCAACTGAAGCTAGTTAACCCAAGGAAAAAAAGTCTGCATAGTACTCAGACTAGCTGACTGAAATGGTGGGGGAGGGGAGACAGAAAGACAAAGTTGCAGGAAAATGCAATTAATGAAAAATATTGCTAGGAAAATAAACTGAAGCAGCATTAAAATTAATGTGACCTGTACATAAGGGAATATTAAAAGGGGGAAATGGAGTGCATATGTGGAGAGTTTGTAGAAGGGGAGAAACCTTGGTTTGAAAGATATTTGTACGAGCAGAAGAAACCCAAATCATTACTCTAGTGGATTAAGGCATCTATTGATGCAAGTTAAAACGTATTTTCTAACAAGCAATTCAGATGAAAATAATATTATGCTACTTTACTTTTCTGACCCACAATTATTTAATCAGAAAGCTGTATTAGGAAAGGAGTCTCTTAGTAGGATAGAGTATATGACTATGAAAATGTGCTGTGTGGTAGCCAACTGTTAGCTAATGCATCTTCAGCTCTGGGGCTTTGCTTTTGTTTCCCTGTTCTCCACAGGGAATTTTTTTTTCAGAGTTCATACTAGGCTGGTTCTGTTGGTCTGGCCATGTCATAATAATATCCAGCCCCTGGAAGCCTTCCAAGGAAGTTGGTGAACAGGGGATTGCTGTACTTTGCTGTTTTATAGCCCAAGTAGCTCTCAATAATTGAACATTAGTGTGGTGGGAAAAGTACCAACAAAACTTTTATGATAAGTCTTCACCATCCACCAGAACTTAGGGTCAAATAAATCAAGACATGCACAATTTGCATGCTGTTTTTAGCATCAGCAGTTATGAAAAATGTGGCACATACATAGATTTTCCTTGAGCAGCTCATTTTTCTGTCCTTCACTAACCTTTTCCTCTCCCAGTAATGGATTACTTTTTACATTAAGTATTTTGTAGCAGGCTGAGTCAAAGTCTAAAGGATCCACTTCTCCTTCAGAAAACTGCTGTACTTTCAGCCAAGCAAGAATATTTTCTTGTGCATTGTGAGACCATGTTTTCCCTCCCTTGCTCACTCAGGAGTTAGAGGCAAGCTGAGCCAGGATCTCCTCCTCCTCCTCCAGCCCCCGTTTGGTAGGATCTGCTCTGAAAACAAAGGTCCTGTTTCCATTCTAATTCCATTCATTCCATTCTTGGGGCAGGGATTGCCCCAAGGCCAAGGATGCAATGGATTGGCAGCAGCTTTTTCATACATCATGCATGTGGCTAGTACACCAACCAAGCCCCTTGCCAACACCCTGCTCGGCATCCCTGCACCAGCCTCAGCCAGGCAAGTCCCAGCCCTCTGGATTGCACCCCCTCCCTAGGGAGAGGGCTGGCAGGGCCAGGAGGGCTACCCCCAAGCCATCATGCTGCCCCTGCAGAGCCCTCCAACTGTGCAGGGCTCACACAGGTCCTCCAGGCCAAGCCACTCATGCTGGATTTGTATAAAAGTTTGGTAAAATTGCCACTGATGGACTTAATGGAATTTCATCAAATGTCACTGTCTTGGTCCTGCTCAAAGAAGCCCCAGTTATAAACTCCTCCTTTAGAGGGCATGGAGAGGGTTATGGGATCATGTGTCCCACACTCCAGGCTGCAGAGACCTCCCCAGTAGACCACCTCAATTTCCTGCACAGTGTGCTACAGACAAAGCCTATGTTAAACAACGCCCCAGGAAATTTGCATTAATTAGCAAGGTGCTGCAATCCTGCAAGTGACTGTCACTTTATCCCACTAATGTCAGCTCCACACTATGAGAGCTCTTAGAATTTCTGACATTAAAATTATTATTTGCCACAAATAAAATGTAATTGATATTCTTTCAGAAACGGAAAAAGTACAGCAGGATACTCTACAGCATTATTAATTAGTGCTAAATCAAATATCAAAGGATTAAAATAATGCTGTATTTAGCAAAAACATTTATTTTAATAGATGTGATCAGAGTCCCATGACTTACAATTTTGCCCTTAAGGGGAATGTTCTCACTGAGGAAAACATGAAAACAAAAACAAAAAAATACAAACAAAAAAAAAAAAACCAAACAAAAAAAAAGACAAAAGTGCACATTTAGGTAGGGTCCTCAGTCACTCCAGAGCTGTCTGTGCTGTTTGCTAGTTCTGGCAAGATTTCTGTTTTCCTTTTCAAATGACCATCTACACTTCAACCTTTTTTTCCCCAAATATCCTGAGCTACTGTTGGAACCACTTAGTGCAAAACAAAACCAACACCCAGAAAGCCTGTTTGTGCAGCATTTAATATGGAATTTTAAACTCTGTGAATTTAGCTGGAGAGTTCCTGTTCACTGTTGTCTCTTTGTATTTAAGGGGGAAGCAAACTGACAAGGTGCCCGTGCAGCAGCAGCTGGGGACTGGGACATGCTGGCAGCGGGGGCTGCCCTGCTGGGTGCATTCAGTGCTGGCTCAAGAGAGGCATCTGCCGTGGTCACAGCCTGCTTGCAGGGCCATGCTGCAGGAGCACCCTTGGAGCCCCAAGCTGAGCTGGCAGCTACTCACATGTGCTGTCACAGTCGAGGCCCGCTCCCTGAGCTCAGAGCTGCCACATACATCACCAGCAGTGGCAAGAGAGCTCTCGAGACTCACCTACACACCTCTGCTACCTGCACCGGCAGCCTCGCTTCCCTGTCTACAGAAAGAGCGCTTCTGCCTGCCAGAGCTGCCATTCCAGGTACAGTCACAGCTTTTTTCCACACCAGCACCAGGCACTAACAGGGAACCAGGCAGAGGAAGAGATGAGTCAAACAAAATGCTGCCTTTTGGATGCTTTTAGAGATTGAAGCGAGGCTTTTCTACAGTACAGCTCCTGCCTTCCTGCTGGTTGTCACCACAGCCTTTGCTTGGTGTACAATCACGCTGTACAATCATGACATATTATATATATACACATCTCACAGCATTTACTGAAAACACGTTTTCATTCAGCTGGTCTGGATACTTGAGGGGAGGGAGAGAATTGTCTGGACAGCAAGGTCTGCAAGATGATCACTGCTACTGGACTGTGAACTGCAGTAAGATGCACTTCTTCTCCAGGGGTGTAAGTGGCATTTGTCCTCCAAACTTTGGCATAAGGACGTGAACCACCAGCACTGTACCAGCAGTATCCTGACCTAGGTAAAACATTGCAACACAGACTGGCTGCTCAAATGATGAAAGCTTCCTTTACTGTCATGCTTCAAAAGCCCGTGACCCTAATAACTCAGAGACACTGACAAACCAACCTGTTACATTCTCCAAGCGCTGGTCATCAGTCAGGAGACCTTGCTGACTGATCTCAGGTGAGGACCAGGTCCTGTGGGGATGACCAGATAACAACAAGCAGACTGAGGTGGATCCGTAGCAGAGGTGCTTCCTCAGTTGCCAAAGCTGGGGTGAAATACCTCATCTTTATGTTGTCTTAAATGCCAGGTAAAACCAATCCCTGAGTAATAAACTATATTTATTGCACCTGAGTAGTTCAGAGCAAGAGTGTGTACCGATGCTGCCTACAGACCTCAGTTTTGGCCACATTCTTTATACAGTGCTCTATCACCAAATAATATACAGGAAGTGCATGCAATATACAGGGGATGCATATTTTAATGTCCTCATGGGCTGTTATTGAACTGACTGATTGATACTGGGGAGAAAATTGATTTAGGTAGTGCTTTTCCTGGTTCTTGACAGGGCAAAAGAATTTACAGGAGGTCCAGAGATCACATGTATTGCAGAGGGTTGCACAGGCCCTTTCCCCACATCTCTGACCCAGGGAGTGGTTTTTCTTAGCTTTGCTGGGCATGTGCTGCTGGCTGCTGTGTTTTTCTCCTGCTGCCTTGATCTGGGGAGAGCCTGCCAAGTGATAGCCTGTCACAGTGGGAAGATGAAGAGATGGATCAGACAAAAGAAACAGGAAAAGCAGCTGAAAGCCAGGGGCAGACAACTGCTGGCCTTCCAAAGCTTCATATCTGTAGAGCACAAGAACACTGCCAAATACACATTATCCAAGAGTTTTAACACAATTTATTTTATGCTTAAATAATCAACTAGATCATCCAGTGTTTTTTGTTTTCATACATATGTAATTAGAGCTATTATCAATGAATGCTGTTTCCATATGAATATAATCAACAAATTAAAGTATTTCACCAAAAATCAAATAAAAATGCCCTTTAAAACACAGCAGCCTTAACAACCTAATATTACACTGCTAGGATGATTACAGATGATTGGCTTACTGAAAGATTCTACATCTTATAGCCAGTACACAATACAGTAATAATTTTACAGCGTGCTGCCAGTCTATTAGCTAATAATTTCTCTTCAGTTCATTTAAAAATATCCCGAACTTGTGCTCCTTAGAGCACCAACCCACTTCTAAAGCTGCAAGCATTACCCCCATTATAAAGCAAGAACAGATAGCACCCCCCTCCCCATAATGCAACTACTGTATATGTTATGGGTCTTAGGTCATTTCATTGAAAAATTGGCAACAGCAACAAATATTAGATGAAGGGCTTTGTGTTTACAGATAAAATCTTATTTTTCATGTTGCAATATAGTGTTTGCAAAACTGGAAAAGATTTAATCAAAATAAGGTGAAACACATGCATCAAAATATTAGTACTCTGAAGAAAATTTTTCACAGAACTACAGAATTCCTCATTTTGGGAATCATTTAAATTTGCAGCAGATTTTAAAGATTTTTTTAAAATCAAGCTAGCGATTTTGCATATACAAACATTATAATTGCTAATATACAAGAATCTGTGAAGATACACCCAGAATACCCCTGTAGGTGCAGCCATTTGAGACACCTAGCCTGCTCAATGCATTTGCAATATTCTGTTTGTGATTGAAAAGGCAGTGCCTTATCAACATTTATTCTATTTTGTTAGAATTTATACAGTGTTATTTATTTACAGCAAAACTATTGATGTTTAAAAAAGAAACAAATAGTGTTTTATACCCTGACAGTTTGGGTCCAAGAAAAATAAGGCGAGCTGTTGTGGATTTCAGTATTTTTAGTGTCTTTCCAATGGTTTAACCATTTCGTCTTTGCACATCCTCTCTGTCCACAGGAATTTATTTCTTTTGAGATGACATCAAACTGCTTGAGAGAAACTGTTAACAGCATGGCATCTTGTATATACACTGCATTGGTAACTGTGCACCCTCCAATCCTGTGAATGAACGTGAATTTCCATGCTCTGTAAATTGGCTCATGCTAAATTAGTTTTTTTTGTTTGGGATTTTTTTTTGGTTTTGTATTTTTTTTCTTTTTGCATAAAAACCATGCGGTTAATGTGGGGAAGCAGCAAACACACGCACACTTTTATAGGTGAATGTTTAATTCCTGTTGATTTTTCTTCTGTGAGTGTCCCTCTAGAATACTGGCAGTAAAAGCACACTGTGGAGAGAAAACAGAGAACAAATCATTTCAGAAATAGATTATTAGAATCAGTTTCATTCCTTTCCCTGACTAAACAAGAATGTAACTGGCACGATGAAATTCTGCAATGAGCTAAATCACACAGTTTCTAGGTAGGAAATGACATTAGCTGAGCTCCAGCATGAGGGGAAAATGTAGCTGCAGATGTCCACACTGCTTGTGAACTGATTTACAAATATGTTTACAGCACACTGCATTTCATCACCCCGGACATGGCACCAGCTCATCTGATCCAATGATGACAAGGAATAGGTTCTTTTGTTGTGGAAGGAACAGCACCATCTCCAGACAGAGAGAGCTGCTGCTTCCACAGCACATTTTTCTTCATTGTGTGCAAGCATCCCCACAGTGAGAGAAAACCTGCTCTCCTTGTACATCCACCTCTGCCAGTTGCTCAGGAAACATGACTGACAGAGCCAGGAATGCAGCACCCAGCCTTTAGGAGGCTTGGTGAAGGACAAAAGCAAGGACAAGGAGCAGCCCCATCCATCTCCCTCCAGCCTGGCTTGCATGAGCAGCACCAAGGAGAGATGGTCCAGCTCCTGCTCTCTCACCCCTCAAATCACAGTCATGCACATAAGGACAGCAAGTTTGTGACATTTGTTGTACAACAGCAATGTCTCACAGCAGAGAGGGCAGGAAGCAGAAATACAATCACACCAGCAAGCAGGAGCTGGAAGCCCGCAGCTCTCTGGCACCTGGGCACAGGGCAGCCTGCTCGGGAGCATGGCTGGCACAGTGCCGGCAGGACTCAGGCTGGCACAGACATGCCTGTTTACTAATCAGGTCACAGGTCCACACGCATTCCCCAGGAGTGCTCGCAGTCTCCTTCTATGCTAAAACAATCTGTCCTTGCCCACATCTACAGTTGTCATAAATCTGTCCTGCTGCTAAGAGCCGCCTGTTCCCATTGCAGCAGTCACGCCAGCTCACACCGTGCTGTCCTGCAGAACTGCACGCAAGAGTTCTTGGCTTCTCCTTTCAACCTATGCTTCACAGTGGGCTTATCTGCAATGGTGGCAGGGACATTTTCACAGCAAAATGTAGCTAACATCAGTATTTTTTTCAAACACTCCAAAGAAAGCAACCACCCCTGTCTGCCCAACGGGATTTTTTTTGGTCTTTTGTGATTACAAAACAAACTGTTTTTCTATAGAATCCCCTGTCTATGCAAATACATCCACTTCTGAATCCAAATGAAATGTTTTTAATGGACTCTTGACCAGACTCAAAATTACTTAGTGCACATTTGGTCACGCTTATCAAAGTTTGGAGCACAGAGATTCATCTTACAGGACAAAGCTTCCTCCCTGGAGCAGAGATGCATCATCTAAGGCAGACTCTATTAGCTCCTCAGGGGTTCTACCATGGAAGACTTGCCTACTGGAAATCACAGGAGAAATGCATTAGCAGTCATGGGAGCAAATTTGGTTCTGAGGAACTCAAACTGTGGCTTCCTGAAGGTCAGACTCTGTTTCACACATTAGGCAAAGACTGCTCTATTTATGTAATTTTACTTTAAAATTAAATGCTTTTCCCTTATCCCCGTTGTCTTTTGCCTTCAATGTCTGAATTTACACATTTCTGCTGCTTTGCTCCTGCAGATTGACAGATCTGCACAGTGGAGCAGCACGGGACCCAACCTGGGATACAATTTCATATAAGTAGTGCCATCACTTTGGCTTGCTTTACTACCATATCCTTGAGCTCCATAAAGGGGAAAGCTGTGTCAAAAGAACCACCTCCCTTTTCCAAACAATAAATATTTTATGAGTATGTTGAGCACCAAACCACGTGAAGCTGTACTATTCTATTAGCACACACAGGAGGACTCTCAGTAAAAGCAGGAATTCAGGTGGATGCAGTAGGTGCTTACCTGATACTGAAATCACACCAGTCTCCTCAAAGAGCTTGCTCCTTGGGGCTTGATCCCATATATCCTTCAGCTAGATCCCACATACTGAGTGCTGATTGTCTAAATGGCTCTACTCACGTGCACAGACCTGTAGGTCCGGGGGGATATAGGGGCTGCCTTACTTTGCATCAGTTAGAAGGGACTGGTGACTCAAGAGAGACTCTGCTTCTGTCCTTTTCCTCACTATCTTGTCTATTTGCCAGGACCTGTTTATTCTGTTCTTAAATCTTACAGTCAATCCTATACCTATGTACAGTAAAAGGATAACACACAGTCTTGCACTTCATAAACTTTTCCTCTGTCCAATTCCTGAAACCCACCAAAACTAAGAGAAGTTCTGAGCAGAAAAAATGTATGTCCATGGCAAATCTACACACTCGGAGCCATGACTGATGGACCAGTATTGATAGACATAGACAGGCTCCTCCCATATTTACAGGCACATATCTCTGTGACTATAGCTGCATCAGCCAAAAAAAGCAACCTCTGGCTTCAGGGTGCTCCACCACATCTTTACAGAGTCCCCTGCAAGGGTGTCTTACTCTCTGCATTTGGGTTTAGCCTGGGAAGCCCTTATACCATCAGCTGCTGGCTTGCTACAATCGTTAAGGCTGTATCAATAAAATTCTCAAGAAACAGTTGGTTGGGATTATTTGCTGGAAATATTGAGACACTTCACTGCAAGGACTTTGACTTGAATAACTGCCCTCAAATCATATATCTGACAGTGGAAGAATCATTTCACTCCTAGGTTTGTGTGCAGCTCCTTTACTATTTGCGTTTAAGTTTCTAAGGGTAAAAAGTCCTATGGATTACAGACACTAGGCACTGTAAAATTCCCAGAAATCTTGCACGTGCCTGAGTATTGCTTTACCTTATTTTCTAAGAAGTAAAGCTTAATTTCTATGCATGAACACAAGGTCATTTTCTGCTTACAAGATCACGGTCAGCTATTAAGGTTTGCAGCTGGAAAGCAAAGTCAGGCTAGCAGAGGCAACCCTTTGTGCAGCCAGGTGCTGTTCCCCATGCTGGCAAAAGCCTTCAACAAGGGAAGAAAATTGATCACACTGACCGTTCAGTGGTCGGCTTTCATGAGTAACTTTTCTTCTCCACATGTCTGACTTCCTTCTTTGTCTTAACCTTATAAGCTTCTCCCTGCTTTAAAGGAAAAGTATAAACATTAACATAGTCTGCAGAGAGCACTTGTAGTTGTAAACCAGCTTCCAAAACAGGATACACATTTTGCTGTAACAGGGTAAGTAAAAAGCAGTTATATTACATTAACATTTCATTTCAAAGATACACACAATCTATTTATCCACTCTGCTGAGCTGCAAAAGCACAGGTTTGAAATATCATCTTCAAGTAGAAAACACAGCTCTACAATTTCAGCCTGATCCCTGGGTTGGAGTGCCTGGCTGGCTGGCAGTCCTCGGCAGAGCCCCTGCTGCCAACTGCAGTGGGAGCCGGTGCTACTGACGGAAAATTCCGCTTTCCTAACCTGGGTCAGCTGAATTGGTGGGCATTCCCACAACAGAGGCTGTGGCTGCTCTTATGATGTTTCACAACGTCTGTGCTTTAAAGTGAGCAGGTTAGTAGTGGAATAAAGGGAAGAGGAAGAAAGCCAGCAAAAACTCCCAATGAAGCAGAAGAGAAGTAAAACCAATGGCAGTGACAAGCAGTGCAGGTTTCAGCATCTTTAAAACAGCAAACCCGAAAATAAAGTTCATCTTTGCTCATTAAAAGTAGCTCAATAATCATCTAAAAATAAATTCTCCAGTAATCACAAGCCTCACTCACATCAGAGAAAGACATCTGTTTATGTGTGGCTATGGGCAGAATTTACCCCTCAGGTGATCTGCATTGATGTATTTGTAACTATACGTAGTTTCTGACTAATCTAATTTGGTGTAGCAAATTGAAAAAATGTTTACCCCTTGCTGGGTGGGATTTTTTTTTCTTCATAAACAACTAGGAAAGAGGGAATGGAAATAAGTTTGTTTCCATTCTTTTATTTCTGTGACATATGTGTCCCCAGCTTTTCTTTTTCCTTTTTTTCTTTTTTTCTTTTTTTTCTTTTTTTTTTTGCCAGAAAATAAAGGGTGTTTGTTATCTTCCTTTCTGAATCTGTTTTCACTCAGACAGGGATTCATTAGCCCCAATGACAGTGTTACTGGAGCAGAGACATCTGAGGGCCATGTGCTGGGGAAGAAGGCACAAACTCCTCTGAAGCCAATTGTTTCCAGCGGTGATGCCCATTCCCCCAAGGCCCCCTTGGGACACATGACAGCTGAAGCACAGCTTTCCCACTCCTGCCCCTGTCACTGAAGCCCTTTCCAAGAGGAGCTGGAGTGTGCTGGCACACAATAGTCCTACTCTTCCCACTGTCAGGGTGATAAAGCTGGGTATAGTCCAGGTCTGCAGAAGGCTTCCAATTTTGATCACCAGGGACAAAATCCTGTCTTGGTTGTAAAGGATACAATTGCTTGGGTATGTTCGCATTGACCTGAATCCTGCAAACCCTCAGTCAACAGCACCAGGGGTATCACACCAAGGTGAGTGAGAGGCCACTGAAATCAGACTGCAGCTCATTCCTTTGGGCTGGTGGAAAGGCCAAACAGTCCATCTGCAGCTGTAAGGCTGTAGGGCAAAGGCTTAACCAAACACACAGACACAGCTCAACTTGATGGCACAAACCAAGCCCCAAACCCATGGCTTAGACCTGCTGCCTGTTTTACAGAAACAGACCTTGATGCCCTGTGCCACCATAATCTGGCTGGGCCTCCTTGATGTTACCCCTGCCCCGTGATCCCAATGCACAACTTGCCAATAACTGCAAGCACTGCACTTTTTGCCAAGGCTTCTTGTTAAATGCAAACCTCCAGCCCTTTAGCAGCACTTTCTAGCAGTCAACACAACCCTCTGCGCCTACTGTTACTTCATGGTAGTCCCCGTTGCATTACCATTTCACCAACTTTCCTCTCATGGGGGATAACAACACGTCTTATTACCTTCCGGGTGATCTGTGGGAAGCAATACATGAAAAATATCGATTTTTTTTTTTTCCCTAGATTCTAAAAGGAGAAAGTATGTTAAAAGAAGTTACTTGAATGCAAAGACTCAGAGCAATGATGTAATTCATGATTACTTTTCTCGTGATGATGTTGCCTTCTTCGTCGGTAAACTGTTCCTCTGTTACAGATTCACCAGGAATGTTTTTTGCTTCCTCACCCTAAAGAACGTGTTATAAGATTAGCAATAGAGCCTATATTCTGTCAAACCCACACATATTTCCACACCAATCCAAGCAACAAGCACATGCTAGCTTCAACTTTATGTAATAGTTTGCTTTATGTCACACGGACTGTATGAAAGCCTGGTTTATTTAGCAGTGCTGATACCTGTGCATTTATTCTGCAAAATGTTTCCTTAAAGCCAGTAGGGAGCTTCTAGCACACTGCTCTTATTAACTAAAGAAGGTCAGGAAGCTCTCTGGGCAATGAAATCGAGTGGTCAGTCCTTTGAGACATCCCTCAGCTTTACACAGCTTCTCAGCGCCCGGCACATGCAGAAACATGGTCTAACATGGGGGAAATTTGGGACTTGAAAAGACAGATTTGCCTATAGCTTGCTAACTACAAGGTCTTAAACACAAACACAGAAGACAGACAGGACTTCTCAGCACTTACAAAATGAAGGAAGTTATCTTACGTGACCCTTTGCCCGGCATGGTGCCACTGTGCTGAGGAGCCTCAGCAGCCGGTCCATGACTTACTGAGAACAGCAGCACTCCAGCCATCATTTCTTGTAGTACAAACAATTTATAGGACCAGTGTAAATAAATGTAAAAGCAATTTCCTAGCTGCTATGCCAGTGACTTAATTCCACTTAAAGGAATTATTGCTCAAATCATAAATAAATAACATTACTTTAGAGTCTGAGCCTAGCTGGCAGTCGTGAACTTACGTTCCAAAATAACTTTGCTAACTTTACCTCACAAAGTCATATTTCCAAACCTGAGTGCTGAAGCAAGCACTGCTTTTGATGCTTCAAAAATATCCATTCTCTGTGCTTATATCTTTCATGTAAGAAAGGCAAACACAATGATAATGTAGCTGGCCTACCTATGAAAAGTTTCCACTTGAAAATGAATAACCCAAACAAACAAAAAAATCCTTAAAACATTTCTTCTCCCCTCACCCTCAACCCACTATGGACAAATTACAAGGAGAGGGAGGAAGCAGAAAGAAAACGTATAAAACACATTATAACAATATTAATGTTTGAAAGGAGACTATTACAGCTTTTGTAATGATTCCATGTACTGAACAGCACAGGGAAAATATAATTTCTATTTACTGTGGTCTATACACTACATAGTTGTCTACATAAGCTCCTGGCACTGCTTTGTAATAAACAAATACAGTGAGGCCATGGGTATTTTTTTAAAAACTGCTTTCCCTACTAATGCAGCTTTTTCAAGATGTACATTTTAACATTGGGATTTGTACGCTATTTCTAAGCTCTAAGCAAAACAAACCTTTCCTTTTATTTACAAGCCATTTATGGTCTTTTCTAGCCAAGCTTTTCCATCTCCTCACCTGGGAAGAATGGCAGCAGGTGTGAGCCAGAGGGGAGTACTGCAGAGCAGAGCCCCTGGTCACGTTTGTTGTTCTTCACAAGTACAGAACTTCTGCTTTACATTGAAAGCTATATCGAAGTCACCACTTGATAATTAAGCAATGGAACAGTTTCAGACACTTTACACATCTTTCTCCCCAGGCTTTCACAGACTGTTAGCAAACTGCACAACTTTGGTGTTTCAGGAAGCATTGCCAAGAGAAGGACAGGCTCCACAGCCAGGTGGATTCCACCGCATAGGGACATAAGGATGAGGTCCTCTGCTTGAGGCACACCTAGCTGAGATGTCTGGGCCAGGGAATTTTGGAGTCCCTACAAAAGCACAGAAAAACAGCTACTGAAGCCTTCAGATGGAGCCTGAAAAATTCATTCCCCAGAAGGAGAAATGACACCTGCCTAAGCACTGCACCAGGCCCTGTGCAGGAGGAGGGAAGTGCGAGGTTGGTCCCTGCAGCGAGCAGGGGCCCAGCGGCAGCCGGCTGCTTCCTTTCTCACGAGCGAAACGGCAGAAACGAGAACAGAATGGAACTGCTGAAAGGCGGGGGACAGTGACTGGGTAAAAGGTTTGGGAACTGAAACCTGTAGGTTTCAGTAGGGTTTCCTACTCACAGAGATGGGAGGGGGAAAGACTGATTCTGGAGACTTCATACTTTAATCAGATGCAGAGCAGATGGGGAACTAGCTGCACAATTTCTTTCCTGGCCTTCCACGCGTGAGTTCAGAGACTCCCCAGTGGGCTCCAACACAGTACCCCAAGGAGCAGGAGGGAATCCTGGCACAAGCATCCCGTGGAGCACAGAGGTAGGGAAAAGTTCCCTCTCATGGGTAGGATCTCCAAAGCCACTACAATAAAACCCATGGAAACCAGAAATAAAACAACACAGCCAGTAGCAAGGTCACCAGACTACTTGGCACACCAACACCACTTACATGTACTGGTTCTTTGACTCCTTACTGCAGCTATGAGCAAGGTTATCCCTTAAAACAACCTATTGAGAATTACTGTGTTCAGCTTCAAATGAAATGAAAAGTATACTGCTGCACAGAAAGATGCCTCCAGAAAGAAAATGCAGTTTTAAAACTGTGGTGAATCTTGGGTTTTAATTTGCTACATCCTCCTTTAAGCACAATTAAAGGATAAATGCTGTAAATACTCAGCAGTCAATGTACATGAAATCCAGCTTTCACAATTCGCTTGCTGGTGGGTAGTTAAACAAATTGCAGGAGGGCTCACAACTGGCAGGAGGTAGATCAGAGATTTACTGACTCTTCTAATCCTGTGCAGTTATAAAGATGTATGTTTGCTAGGAAAAAAGCCCTACCCACTGGCAGTTTTAGCTGTAAGAGCTCAAATCAGCATTAGGTTAGAATAGCACATTTGATGACCTTGTCAACAAAAGCTTGTCAACACAAAGCTGATGCATCTGCGTCACAGCTAAAGAATAAAATTCTTTCCACTGCATCATACTTATGTGGGCTTCATTTTACCCTTGACCAGTCAAAATCACTGTCACAATACCAAAAGCTTTAGAAAGGCAGGGAGAAAACTTAATACCGTGATTACTGGAAGCCCAGTTATATCCCTGGGACTAAAGCACACAAAGGCTGCAGTCTGCAAGCCTCAGCCCCAGAATATGCCAGGAAGCTTTGCAAAGCAGAGTGCTTTAATGTCACCCTGCTCGCTGGAGTGTAGTCATGCCAAAACCAGTTGGTATCCTCTCTCTGTTGCTCTCCAGGGCAGGAGAGGCAGAGAGCAGTTTCCTCAAAGTCTTCTGCCAGCTCCACTGATTTTCTTAACAGCTATTTGCAGATTACGGGTGTTCCCAGGGACCTTCAGATAAGTGGAGTTATACAGTCAGTGCTGCAGTGCTGTGCCAAAGTTCATTGTAGATTTGTCAGAGCTCTTTCATGTTTGTTTTGTTACTAAAGGGATAATAGTTCCTTTTATTCTTCCCATACATCTAGTGTTGTTGTAACACTGGAGAAAAAAGGTGCAGCTGGATGCATCTTGCACACATGGATAAAAAGGAATTTAAAAGCAGGCGGAAATAAGCAAGATGGAAAGATCCTAAATATTTAATTTTGCCAAAGACCAGAGGCAATGCTGCAGTGGGAACAGAAGCTGCACAGAGTGCTCAGACCTCTTCCCTCACTGGCCTAAGTCAGCATCAGGACATAATCCCTTCAGTCTCGAGATCACATTCTTGTAATGCATGAACAGCAGCTGCGCCTCAGTCTCCTTGGGGTCTCAAGCCTCTGTGGCAGAGCAGGAGAAACAAACATCTTTCATTAAGGTTATTTTCATCAGTGAGTTCTGCCTACTCAGGGACACCTTGTTAATCAGCTGCCACAACTCTCCGCCTGCACCCATGCTGAGTCTGTAGTTGCTTGCTCACAGATGTATTGCTAAAGCCACAGGAGAGGGGAAAAAATTCCAGCAAAACAACAGGCCGGGAGACCTGAGAGCAAATGGTGCTGCAAATGGGAGAGTATAGTCCACTACTGGGAGCTGGGGCATAGGGCTGGTGCGCATGGCATGGAGGACAATGTGATAAACACACCTCAGAACAGCACTGGTAGTTTGGGGTTTGATTTACTCCATTACTTACTGAGCCAGCAGCTCCAAGTCTCATGGGGCAGGACAGGGAGAGGGCACTTACCTGCAGCTCTCCCAGCCAGATAGAGACTACAGTGGAGACCCTGTGCCCAGCTGAGTACACAAAAGGAAATGCTTCCCATTTTCCTCATGCAGAGCACAGGCACTTAATTCTTTTCACCTACAGGATGGCCACATTTCATTTTCCATAAATAAGCTTCCCCTGAAAAGCAAGACCATGGAAGCTGCTGGCTTTAGCTTTGACTAACTGCTGCTCAGGCCACTTCTCCCGTGCAGGCTGAACCAAAACCTCCGTGATCAGTAATGGGGCATTTCATGGGCAAAATGCACAGAAAGGGACAAATCTTCAATAAAAATTGGCAAGAAACAGCAAAAGCACAAGATACTAAATTACATCAGATTTGAATAACCACAGCTTAGAAATATATTTTATTTTCCATTACATTCTACCATAAACCTCTTGGCAAGAATCTTACTGAAACAGCTTTAGCCAAAAATTTGTATTCATGAAAGATTTAACAGCCTAAGAAAAAGCATGAAAAATTGCACACTGATTCCTGGCAGGGCTGAATAGCAGGAGCTTTGGATCAGGCTTTGAATGTCCACATTGTGGCAAGCACTCTTATTTTCCCCTTGTGTGCTAATTGCTCGTATTCCTGCACTACCATAAAGTAATTTCTTTTGCAATGCCCCATCCCAGCAACCCACCATGTGAACACAAGAGGGGAAAGGAAGAGAAACAAAAACATCTGCACTACCTTGAGGTTAGAATAAGATCCTATTACATGTGGAAATGGGCATCGGTACTGGCTTTATGGGCTCAGCCCTCTGAAGTGCTAAATCCCATAGGAATGTGCTCTAGAGTACTCAGCTCTTGACAGGACTCGGCTCTTGGACTGCTGGGAAAATACCTCCGTCAGAGAGAAAAGTCTTTTCCCATATTCGGGCCAGGACAGAGAACTAAGGTAGCAGTTAAACCGAAATATTAGTGTTAGCAATACTGCAGAATAGCACAGAAAGAAAAAACAAGTTGGGAAAGAGGAGCAAAGGTAATGAATCAATTCAGCCCTGAATGTATCTGTGGAGGCACATAGCAAAGCCTTTCCACAGGACTCAATTTATCCCCAAGGTTTTGGTGCCAGGCTGAGTACCTCTGTTGCTTTAAATGCAACATGCAGGCAGTAATGAATATTAGGAAGAGCAATTAATGCTAGTAAAAAATTCTTTACTGTGAGGATGGTGAGACACTGGCACAGGTTGCCCAGAGAAGTTGTGGATGACACATCCATGGAGTGTTCAAGGCCAGGCTGGATGGGACTTTGAGCATCCTGGTCTACAGGTAGGTGTCCCTGCCCATGGCATGGGGTTAGAACTGGACAATCTTCAATGTCCCTTCCAACCAAAGCCATTCCATGATCCTATTAATAAAGGCTAGAGTAAAACAACACAGCTCTCACATGCAGTTCTGCTCAGTGGAGGCTCCAAGCACACCTTCATTCCCTCCCCACTGCTGCTGGACATAAGCCGGCTGTGGAGTTGGGCACAGCACCCACTTTGCCAGGCACTGAGGCACTGACAGGTGAGAACCTGCTGTTCCTGGCCATTGCTCAGGGCCCTGCAGCAGCAATGTGAGTTATTTTCCCTCTGCAGGCTGTGAGCATTGCTCCAGGCCTCTGAGCACTACATCCTGAGCCCTCTTTTCTGATCTAGGAGGGTACCTCAGCTTGTGCATGCTCTCACAGTGATTTCAGTTCACCCAAAGTGAACCTCTGGTCCCAGAAAGGTGCAGAAAAATGTCCAGGTCCCTACCAATGTTAAATCTTGATTTTTCTGTTTCATACCACCATTTCATAAACTTTACATGATCAAAATGGTTGCTTCCACTATCAAATTATTTCTCAAAATGGCCTGATGATTGTTGCTCTCAAACTTTCTATTGCTCTCTTTTGAAATTAAGAAAATTTCTTAATTTCTTAAGAAGAAATTCTTAAGAATTTCTTAAGAAATGCGTCTTAAGATGCAGAGTGTGGGATAAAAAAAGAAGCTATAAATGATCAGAAAATTACCAAAGAATCACATGTATTTTCTAATCAAGAGACAGGTACAGCTCTAATACAGCTGAAATCAGACACATTCCCAACAGCACAGGTTCATCTGCCTCCACTTGCCATGCACACCCTTCCCACTGGCTCTGCACTAGCTGCAGATTCCAACACTAAATATGCTGCTTTACCATGGCTCTGTTAAAAGTTCTACCCCAAATTATACCACCACATTTAAATCCAGTTTTCTGTGCCTTTCTCTAAATACAGGGGCTGTAATAGCTCAAGAGAAAGATGCCTTTGACATTCTTTCCTCTTTTCTACTCCAACATTCCTTGACTGCAAACCAGTGGACACCAAAATAGTTCAGACATAAATGGTGGGGGCCCTTAGCCACAGGCTAACTATGCAGTCTTTGAATCTGCAGCACACTTACACTTGTGTGTTACCAGAGGCTCCTGCAGCAATGGAGGCTCACAGGCTGCCTGCACTGTTTGAAAACAGAAACCACATTCCTAAACCTGAGTAGTCACAGCTCATCTGCAGGGGGAATTACTAAGGAAGGGTGTAGTGGTTAACGTTAAACCACGACAAAGGGTTATACCCCATAGGCCCAGGGCCTTTCAGGGAAGGCAGCAGGTTCTGCCTGGGGAGATGGGGGATTGGACAAAACATTCATTTCTGCTGAGCTCAGTTTTGCCATTCTTGTCTTGTCCCAAACAGAAGCACAACAGGTATAATACTGAAGGAATTCATGGTGAAGACAGCCAGAAAAGTCACCCTTCCTCTTCCAAAAGCATCTGCACCTTGGACTGCTTGGCAGCTGAGCACAGCAGCCTATCTGCCACTCACATTACACAAAATGTGAAGGGCCTTTTGTGATGTAAAGCCTGCTCTCCACAAAGCATGCAAGCAACAGTTATATAGATATGTGCAATTGAAATGTCACAATTTATTCCTAAAGTAACAATTACAGCTTAGGCAAACTGCACTAGTGCTGTAATAGCACTGAAGTGCTGTGCTGGTTTTCTTCAGGGCTTGACTACATGATTTTCTACTAAGAATCTACGAAATCCTGTAAGTTACTGAAGAATTAAATAACTGTTTATGATAGAGACTTATTTTCTCATGCTCTGTGCTGCAGGAAAATAATGTCATACTGTATGACCACATAAAAATATTGTAAGGGCAAATAAAATTACTTATATGATTGTACCATTGTTATCAGTATATATAGTATATTGTACTGTAAGTTCCGGCCATTTGTAAATAAATATACTAAACAGAGTCTACTGAAAGCAATGCAAAGACTTCTATTAGCTTCAGTAGACATAAAATCAAGATCATCTGCTGTAGTCAGAAAGTTTTCCAGAACACATTAAGCACTTAGGAACACAAGTTTCAACCAGAATATGTACCTCATACTTTCCTGTATCTCACTCATATATTCCTGCAAATGTTTAACTTGTAACCCAGATTTTTTTACAGACGACAGAAAAAAAAAAAAGAAAAAAGAAAGATTGTTACCCATCTTTCTCAGTGGCTTGTATTTGCTATACAGGAGACCAACATGCTGTATCTACCTGCAGTCTTTAAGATGCCATGCACAACAGTGGCAGTGAAGGACACAGCACTCCATGCAGCACAGTTGTTTTCCGACAGAATACTCCCATAAACCTGTGTTAAAGCAGGGAAAGGCAACCTAGCACTGGACTGTAAATCCATACTGGCAGTGGAGGGCACACTACCACAGGGGCTCCAGTATGCCAAAACTGACATTCTGACACAGCAGACCAAACCCACGTTCATGCCAACGTCGCCTCAAGAAAGCAAATCACAAAGTACCTTCAGAATCAACCGCCGCCGGTAAACTCTTGTAGTAATTCTCTGCTCTTCATCTGAGCTTGAATCACTCTCACTCTCACTGTCACTACATTCCTAATAAATGCAGTTTTAGTACATTTGAACAACATGTTTGCAAGACAGAACATGCTGATCAGGACTAGGAGAAGAAAACAGAGGTTATCAAGGACAGTGTCTTCCCTGTCTCTGTTATGTACGTAATGACTCACAGTGTCACGGCTAAAGTGCATGATGGGAGGAGGCCTTTTTGCTCCTTGGCATGCTGTAACCTGATAATTACACCAGCTATGGAATATCTCAGCAGCTCTCAAGTCTCAGAAAATGGTATTTGGAATGCATCTGACCTGTGAAATTTCAAAACCTTATGTAATTCTTCTAAATTTTATATAAAAAAGCCCTAAACCTTGTCATAACTTACTGATTTTTCTCCTAAAAATTATTCTTTCAAACAAGTTTTATGGATTCATAAGGTATGGGAAGTGAATTTCCTAATAAAAAAAAGAAGACAGTGACAGTGAAAGGTTCAGTGGAGCACCTCCACACAAAATGTTACAAAAACGCCTTCTGAAAAACTTCTCCATGTAAATGGCTTTCCTGGTCATTATTTATCTACTTTGATAAGTGGCAAAACTGCGGTGTGAAGTACAATCATTCTGTATATTTTCAAGAAGGGGGCTTTTAGAGCTTAGCTCAGGGGACACAACCCATTGCTGGTCTCAGCCTGGTGCTGACAGGTATCACATCACAGCTACACACAGCTGTCTACTCTGTCTTGGCACCCTCTGCCAGCACTGGTGTTTTCCCCTCCAAAGCCCAAGAAGCTCAGCTTTGGGGCTGAGCAGCTCTGTGTGCACATGCTTCCCACCTCTGTGTGTGATAGACGTAGGGCAGAGACACATCTCCCATTATATTAAGCTGAACAACCCTTTCCTGAACAGAGAAATGTGAAAATTTCCTCTTTGTTATACTCAATGACAGCCCCAAACCAATTTTAAGTTCATGGATAGTGGAAATTGTGAACTGCATATCTATTTCTCTTTCTGAATCTGGCCCAAAACATCCTAAACAAGAAACAATTCTCAGAAATTATGTGCAAAATAAGAGTGGGCATAGGTGGGTGGAGGAGAAAAAGAACTATATAACAAAAAGCATTCACTTGAGGATGACAAGAGTTCATCTGCAGTCCTATAGTCCTATAGTCAAATATAGATGCAAAAAATTATAAACCAATCCTCTCCTGAAGAAGTAACAGTAAAGCAGAAGATTTCCGGAGTGCACAAAGGCTTTAGAGGAAGAGTTATTTTTAATAAACAGCTTTAAGTGGTTTATTTGTGATGGAATTCTGATACTGAGAGTCACCTTGACCATGTGCTGGACATCATCCTCTTTGGAATAACAGAGCAACTGTGCTGTGTTCTTCTCATTTAACAAGACCGCTAGAATCTGATGCTTGTGCATTTGTAGAGAATTATATGTACTAATCATTACTGCAATGCTTTTGTAAATGTTTACATGGACTTGGGATGAGGCCAAGGATCTATTTCATCCACATCACCAGGTGTCAGACCAGTATCAATTGTCTGAGTTTATCTGTTGGTGCAAACTCTGTGCCAAAATACTGCTGCGGCCCCTTTCCTGCAGGTGGGTGACTTGCTTCCTGGCTCTTTCCAAATGGGTCACAGATAAAAATATCTTACTTTGGCAAGTAGTTTTAGTTTGTTCCCACTTTCTCTCCACAGAAGTAAATCTGTTTCTTCCATATTTTTCTCTTTATGGAGAATTTCTGAAAAATGTGTTGCAGAAAGACTGCAGTTGAAAATTTTCTTTCTATTTTCATGATAGCATGGTGAAGTGTCTCACCATGAATTGGACTGTGTTAATAATTAAACTTATTGAATTCAAATTAGATTAGAAGGCATTATTGAAGAAATATCAACAAGATAATAGAAGCAGTTCTTGTCATTCTAACAGATGCTAGTTTCTTACCCATTCACGCTTTGTGAGAGACCCGCATTTCGAAATTACATTATTTTCTGATACCAGTTTATTCAAAGATCATGCCTATAAAAAAACTCGTTATTTAGTAGATAAGCCTTTACCAATAAAGCAAAGTAGTGCAGAGAGCACATCTAAGAAAAGCACTTGCTTATTCTTCTCAATCCAGATGGGATATCCAATAGTAAAGAGAACACGAAAGTGGGTGACAACTTCTCTTCCCACTGATGGGAATGCAGAGGAGGAAGTGCAGCATGTCAGCACAGCCTCAGCACATTGCAGTGTGCATCTACACTCATTCCTGCATTTAATCAGAGCATGGCACCGCCAGACTGAGGTCTACCCCAAAGCCTACAAACACTGAGGAACGCTGCCACCTGCCTTTAACTACCTTTGAAAAAAGGCAAAGGCTCTTACATTTTTTAAGCATTCCAGTAATTAGCAAACATTAGGAAAGATCTTACTGTGTCACGAACTAATAACAAGATAATAACAACCACAGGCTGCATAACTGCTGAAACTGATTACGTTACCATCTAATAAAAGAATTTTTGGTTGTATAATCAAAAGAATAGTTTAAAACTAACTAATTTAAACCTTAATGATTTACTGCAGCCCACTACAGCTAACATTTTTATTGTGCTACAATAAAAAAAAAATCTGTATCATGTAGAAACAATTCTACTGAAATATCTTACTCCCAAAAGTTATAATCTGCTCCTGTATTATCATACCCAAGAAAAGACAATCTCAGCAGAGAGAGGAATGTGGAAGAAACTCTGCAATTCCCCTTTTCATTCTGGTTGTCTGCTGGGCCTGAGGTCTATTCTGTGGCGATCCTCCCACTGCTGGGGTGTGAGGTGCACGCAGCAACTGGGCTACAAGCCATTCTTTGAGTCAACTTTCCTTCTAAGGTTCTGGTAAATAGAAGCAACTGAGAAAGCTATCAAAATCTTCATTGTCAGAAAGCAACTTATAAAAGAACTGGGGTTCTGCAGCTAAGGGTGCATGAGTCAGGCAAGGTAGAAAGGAAGGGGAGCCCCTCAGCAGCATTTTAAGGAGAAAGAACCACCACCTGGAAAAATACAACATTTAAAAATCTTTTGATTCATCTTGGCTGAACGGACTCTGAAGCTGGGATGAACAAGATCATGGAAAAAAAAAAAAACATAAGGAGGAGTTTAAATATCATTCAAAATTTATTTTTCTGCAAATTAACAGAGTAAAAAAATGCAGAAAGTTTTAGGGACAAAGAGCAGGACAGAGCCTGAAGGGTCCCTGTATTTCTTTGCTTCTATCATTTACTTCAATGTCACAGGAAGAGTGGGAAACCAGTGGCAACACCTTAGTGAAACAGATGGAGGACATCTGAGCAGTTTGGCACTATTTGCATAGGTGGTATGTCATGGCAGGGAAGGGGCTGTTCCCCAGTGGTGCGGGACAGCGCTCCCAGAAGCTGCTCTAACCTCTTCCAAGGCTCAGGGCCAGGGAGAGAGGGAATTATGCAGCCCTTCTTGGCTCCCCTGCCTATCCTGACTCCACCCCATTCTATTCACAACACAAATAAAAATTTCCAGTAGCTTCCATTTTTCTCAATTCAGTAATAAACTGAAAAGGCATAAAGAAGGATAAAAAAAAAGAACAAAAAAGAACCTTAACCCTGACACAAACAATATTACAAGTCATACAAAAAAATTTGTCAACCAATATGTCAAGCAACAGGGACTCCTCACATTGTTAATTATTACAGGACATACTGTACCTTCTGTTCAGACATTACTGCTCCCTCCTCCTCTTGGATGCTTGTTCTTGGCTTGCCATCCTCAGAAGTACTCCAGCCCATCTTCTTCACACTGACAGGCACAGATGTTTTGCTGCTTTCTGTTGTTGGCCTGCTGGTCTCTTCCAAAGATTTCTGATATGTTGTTGATGATAATGTTTGCTCATCAGTACCAGTTGAGATCTGGGACTTTGTTTTCAGGACATCTTTGTCACTGTGTTTTCCCACATCATTTAAAGCTTCCTGGATGTAGGATTTAGTTTTTGCCTCTGATGTGGACTCTGATAGGCTTCCATTTGTTTCTGGCTTCCCTGCTTCTCCTTTGACACATGAGGTAACAGAATCTCGACATTGGTCCGAACTACAAGGAGAAAGGAATAGACAGCTGTTCAGGGCTTAAATCACAGACAGAAGGGCAGAACACCAAGCCTCTTACTAAGCCTTTGGTCTGAGCCTGTACATTTCACACACAGAAAAGCAAAATTTTGAACTCCACTTGCAGACATCAATCTATTTAATAACCTTGTCTTCTGCATTATGGTATCATTTCAGAAGCAATGAAAATACGGTGGACACTGGAAACAAGGCCAAATATTTTATGTTAATCTCCTTTCAATTGGTGAAGGGGAGGAAAAAGAGAAAAATAATACACAAAACCTACCAGTTCTCTTGTATAATCATGAGCTTGAGCCACTGATTTTTAAACCATTCTCTAATCAAAGAGGTAATTAAAGTATCTGTCACCATGCAATTACCAGTTATTTTTCCCCCAAAGTACAATATCTGTACTCCAGATAGGTCTTGTCTTTTAAAAAATATGGTAATCTGCAAATAAGTCCTTAGATACTGCAGAATCTCAATAATATGCAGAGCCAAAGGCAAGGAAGGGTACTAAAAGATAGAAAGCTGACCAGAATTTTGCCTCAGATTAACTATGAAGAGGTTTCACCTGCAATTTTGATAAACAGTTTTCCTTTGTATTTTTGCTCACTTTCTGTTAAACATTATGACTCTGTAATGCTGACATATGAAAACACGCCAGCTATTTGCTGGCAGAACTCTTATAAAAAAGACAGCAAAATGAACTAATCTATCAGAAACTGATATCTTTTTAAGGAAGCCCTTTTACTTCCAGAAGTGATCTATTTTACTAATTTAGCACAATATAAAATGCAGAATAACCCTTGCTTAACAACAGGAATCACATCAGTAGTAGTTCAAGTGCTTTACCATATTGAAAGACAATGAATTTGCTGAAATCAATGACAAAATCTCGACTGGTTTTGATAAGAGAGTATCTAATGCTACCTTGAACCTTAAAACATCCTGAGTCAAAGATGTAAAGGATGTAAACTGCTTGACATGTGACTGTGTAGATAATCATTCTGTGCTGATTTATAGCTCCTGCAGACCTGACTCCTTCAATTAGTGATCGCAGGAACCCCTTGCCCAGTGGCACCAGTAGGGCTGAACAGGACAACACACACTGTCGATGTTGAAAGCTTACAGGGGTCCAAGGGCAGGCTGGAAAAGCTCATACAAGACACATGCACTGAGGACAGAAAGCATCCCTCCCAGCAGATCGTTATGTCAAAGACAAGTGGAGCTTGGGAGAGTGCAGGGGGAAAACAGCACATACATCCACTTTCCTTCCTCTGCTGTCACTGCTGGGAGACAACATACAGGACTAGGCGGGTTTGGTATCATTATTCTTACCTTCTTATGCCTCATAACTCATCTTTTAAAATGTCTAGTAAATTAGCAGCACATAATATGCTTGAAGAAAGTGTTTTAAATGTGACAATTCAAAAATTGGCTTATGGTAAAAGTAACAATTATCTGAGGGAAGGCAGAGATGCAAGTGGAAAGGAAGACTGCTATAAAGATGCTCAAAAATAAGAGTAATGTAGTATCCTGGTTTCAGATAATGTTCTTGATTCCAGTTAAATCACTGAGATGAGTTATAAATAGAAATACATAAGATAAAGAAAGTGAAAATAAATACTAACGGCTAAAAATGATATTCATTACTTCTCAAATGCCTATATCGAGAATGAAACCTGATAAACACACATTTTAAAAGACAAATATATTTGAGGCCAAATCAGATTTTTCTTTAAAATGTATATATAAGTATATAGACATGTTGTCACAGAGTAGAGAACAGCAGCCTCTGCAGAGCTGCTGGTGTCCAAGACAGCGTGGGAAGCGTGGCTGACACACATACTGCAACAAGGGCTGCTCACCTCTCGTCCAGGCGATCCAGCAGGCTGCTGCCTATCCTGCGTCCCGACGTCGCTGCCTCAGAGACGCTGGAGGAGTCAGGCTGCCAACCTGTAATTGAAGACATTTCGCGTTCTGCTTGTTGAACACCTTTAAGAATTGACCATACTCTTTCTTCCGTCATCTCCTCAGACTCAGCTCCTTCTTCCAGATGAATGTCCTCAAACAGAGACTTAAATTTTTCTGCCGTCATCTCCTCATCAGTACCAGACTTTTCTCTCTCCGGCTGTTCATTCCTCACTCCTCTTTTACTAATCTCTTCACTCTGCCTTTGTTTAGCATCTTTGGATATCCCGCCATAACTACCGAGATACCGTGGAAAATCTTTAAGGTCCACTTCCTCCAACTGGCTCTCACCTATGGAAACATCTTTAGGTGTTTCTTTTCTAGGCACTGGGAAATCAACTTTGCTGTCATCCAGTGAAGTGTCCTCTTCAGTCACCACTGGCGGTGCTGCTGCTGTACCATCTACGTGTCCCTGGGAGGTCACTAACACGTCACTCAGTCTACTGGGAGTTCTAAGGGGTGACTCTAGGCTAGAGGTGTCGCTAAGGAAATCATCCTGGTGGAAAGGGGTGGGCGGCACGAAGCGCAACCCAGAGGGAGTTTCCAGTTCCACTTGAATGGAGGGATAACCTAAGGAAGACAGCACATTTGGACTGACTGGGATGAAGCATGGAGCAACAAATAAGCAAATGCCAAATGATTCACAGGTTACATAAAGTATGAAACGTATGAGGAGGTGTAGGTGTGTAAGAACCAATGCAGTTCTGATAGATTTTGTTACTTTGTCCTGAAGAGATGGAACAAAGACAGTACTGCCAGTGAATATTACAGTGAAGCAAGTACTTCTGACTATTTTTTTAGTGGTCTGTAAAGTTTTCAGCAATTTCTTGTGCAGCCATTTTAAACATTTTCAAGCTATAGTAGATTGTCTTATGGGCATGCAGTAACTCAAATGTGGACAAGGATGGTTGTCCCTTTACATATAAGACAATCTCTTGCAGCCATATTGTGAAAATCTTTATTTCCTTGTTTTTATTTTTTTTTTAAATTTGGTAGTTTAATTAACAGATTTTAAAGACAGCAGTAGATCATAACACAGGACAGCCACTTTTTTGTCAATAGGTATTCTTTCTAAAACCGCACATTTTTAATATGCTTTTATATAAAAATACATAATACCAGAAATACAGTGTTACTAACATATACCTCCAATTTAACCACAGAGTACAAGAATGGACTAGTTGAGGAATGAAGAACAGAAATGGATCCTAATAATGATACTAAAAGATAGTAGATCTAAATATACAGCAGGATAAAAAAGCTAAAGTAAGGAAGTTAACGAAGGGATTAAAGAACAAAAACATAACAAGGAAGAGCTATATGAATATTTCAGGTACAGTGAAGTTATACGGGTGAGAGGACTGTGGTGAGTAAGGAGATCTTGGTGATCTTGAAGATTGAGGTGATCTTGGTGACATTGGTACAATCAGACACACTGATCAAATAAAGAGAAAAGAAAAATTGATGAAAACGTAAAAAATCCCGAAACACATACGAAAGGATTAAACTGAATATACACATAAAAAATGGCAACAAAATTTCAAGTTCACATTCTGGCAAATGAGTTTGGGCAACCTAGAAAAGGAAAAAAACACATGCTGTGGGGTTAACTGGACATTGTGCTGCCTGCAAGGGGAGGTGCATCAACAGGGCTTGGGGGTTTGTTTCCTGAACCAGCCAAGAGAAAGGCAAAGGTGGTCTGGTCTTGGTGAGGAAAGGAAGCTTGAGGAAGGTTCAGAGAAGAGGAGAGACACAAAGCAATTGCAGAGAAGCGCTTTTTTCATAAAAAACATTGATGCTAGTATTGAAAGGCTCAAGCAACATTTCAAGAGCAACTTTCTTAAAATGTCAACAGAAAATTATTTCTGTAGTTCAATGACTGAATGACCAGCAATGCTGCTCAATAATGGAGGCACACTGAACTCATATGCTTTGAAGAAAAAAAAAAAAACTTACTAAAATACAGAGAAAGTCAAAACATAACTGAACAAATTACAAAAACTAAAAGGAATGGTACTTACAAAAAAAAAAAAATCTTATTTAATGAGCCATCATAATACAAGTGAATAAAATCAAATAATCCAGTGCCTGTTATCTAACACTTGAAACAAGAAAAAATCAACATTCAGCATCTTCAATATATTAATAAATAACAATCACTTCTATTGAAATTTTGTTTTACAAGGAGAATTTCAGTTTTGCTTTTAATCTGACTCAAATTTAACCTGCACAGTTCTGCTTTCAGTTGATACAGCTTCCATGTGAAAATTATTACACAACTTTACCCATTAGCAGATTGAAAAAGATATTCACTCATGCACTAATAAAACATTTTCTTATTTTTCTGCTGCCATTGGAGGAAAAGTCCAAGTGAAAATCGTAAAGCAATCGATGTTCACAGGTCTCATTGAGGCTTGGTAGTAAATTGCACATTAATTTATTCTATGCAAATACTATGCACTTTTTTTCTCTTGTTCTTCCTTTTTTTTTTTTTCTTGAAGAATTTTTATTACTACATATCTAGACAGGAAGCCAGAAAATACACGTTTCCAGGTAAATTGTCAAGCATTAAATACCAAGTACATAAAAAAGATGGGTAAGCCTCAAAGAACAACTGTTGCACGAGAAAAGCTTGGTCCTGTCAACTGACACTGAGGCTGGTGGGATCAGTGTTTACTCAGGCACACATCTGTGGGACTCTGCACTTATTGTTTGAGATATTAATGTGCAACCTTCATATCTCCATAAAGGACTGGGATGCAGGACTTGAAGGTGTACTAAGGAAGTTTGCTGATGATATGAAATTGGGAGCAGCTGTGGCCACCTCCAAGGCAGGGAGGGCTGGGCAATCACCAACCATTTAAGTTTAACAAAGACAAGTGCTGGGTTCTGCACCTGGCATGGGGCAACCCTGACTATGTGTACAGGCTGGGGAATGAGAAGCTGGAGAGCAACCCTGTGGAAAGGGACCTGGGGCCCTGGTGGATGAGAAGTTGAACATAAATCAGCAGGAAGCTACATCAGGGGAGGTTTAGGCTTAGCAAGAGGTTTTTCCTCTTCAGTGGTCAGGCACTGGAACAGAGACGTGGTCACAGCACCAGGCCTGCCAGAAATCAAGATGTATTTGGACAACCCTCTCAGGCACATGGTGTGATTCTTGGGGCTGTCCTGTGCAGGGCCAGGAGTTGGACTTGATGATCTTCACAGGTCCCTTCCAGCTGAGGATATTCTATGATTCTATCGTATCACGCTTTAAGACAGGAAAACCTCTTTATAAATTTAAAATTATTGTTCCTGTAGAACTTACAATCTTTCTTTAAAGTCTAGTTTATACAACATTATTATATTATTGGACATGTCACTGAACTAAATATGACTACAGAATTCAATTACCATCAATGGGATCATGAAATATGTTATTTTCATCTGCAAAACTTCTGGTGCCTGAAATATTTCCATAATCAAATATTGGTCCTTCCAACAGGGTCACGATGTCTATTCGATTAATTTTTGTCAATACAGAAGTTAAGGCATCAGCTGAAAAAAAAAAAAAAATCCACATCAGAAAAAAGTTCAGCATTGCAGAACTGTGATAATTTTTCTCAGTTACATTCACATCACATTACTTACAAATTGCTGGCATGTCCCAATGTCTTTGGTTCTAGCAAACCCCAGTATTTGTCTGAGCAGTCATTCAGCTGCCTATTTATTCAAGGTATGCATCTATTAAGAGTCTATACTTTCTCCAAGTATAATTATATTACAACACAAAAAGCATGAAGGGTCAGGTCAGATAGTTCTTAAAGAATTTATGCTTACTACTGCTACAAAATATCCTTTTACTGGAGCGTAAAGGGAGTGTAAAAATCCTTTTACCATTCTGTTCTGAGGAACAACAGAATAGGCAGTCATGTAGGTAATAATGCATATAAGGCTATTCATGCAGTACATCATGAAATCTCATTTACAATAATCCTGTTGTGAGAACACAGTAATACTGGAAATTACTTTTACAGTAAAAGAAATCAAAGGAAACTCAAATGGGGAGTTTGTGGATCAGAGAAGGGTAACAAACACCAATGATGCCACACAAAAATCAACCCTTCTCTTTCAGTTTGAGCAATTGAAGCGAAATGTACAGATAAACCCAGAATTATCAGTACAGAATTGGTGTCTCCATCACTCCTTATAGGAAAAATTTTAGTCTTTTCCTATGACCTGCAATACTGTGAGACTACCTAAATTTTTCAGGCAGTCATTTCCACGTTTCACATTCCTTGCTATTGGAAAGTTTTCCCTAGTATTTTCTTTACTGGAATTCAAGTTAATTACTAGTCCCCTCAATTATGGATGTGGAGAACTTATGATTTCCTTCTGTATATATAGTAAATAAATATGACATATTTCTGACTCCTGGTAAAAATGTAACAGAAACTTTTATTTTCTTTGATGGTTTGTGAAGGACATTCATAATGTTTTCTTCAATTTGGCAACAGATGGGTTATAACTTATAAAGAACAAAAGTAACTACTTGAACTTACTTGTAGCATTTTTTCCATCTCTGGTAACCCATTTTTTTAATAACATGAAGCTTTGAGCAATAAGAGAATTTGGGTTTTCTACTCGGATTTGATTTATTTCATCCACAGAAAAATTCAGTTCTCTTGCCAGTTCTATAAAGACAAAAAAAGCAAGCGAGAAAAGAAAACAAACCCAAAAAACTCCGAAGAAAGCGCAAATCCCTCAATTGTCTTGACAAGCTTAAAAATACTCACTTTCATAGGTCACAGAGACATCAACAAAACTGCCTGATACAAACTTTACAGATAACAATGAACATGGCATTGTATCCCCATACTTTAATTTCCTAAGACATCATCTTGAATTTCAATTATCTCTGGGAGCGATTATCACACTTATACTCAGTAAGCCACTTAAACATGATAAAAAGCGCTCCCTGGAGATTGTCTCATCACTGCTAATTTATAAGCTCTGTTTATTTCCACTGATTGTTACTCCCCTGGGAGCACCCTGTGCAGCTCAGCACTGGTGCTGTTGCCACCTGAGCCCTGGCAGAGCTGGCTGCTGCAGCTGTGAGCCCAGGAAGGGCAGCTCTGCCCAACAATATAGGGGGCCACAGGTGGGCAGAGCCTCCAGCATGGACTTGCCTGGTTGCTGGGGGCTTGGGGGAAACGGCTATCCAGGGACAGCAAATACCCCAGAGGCAGCCCTGAGCCCAGGCAGGTAGAGCCTCTCAACTCCTTGGGAGAGCATGTTGAGAGGAGAGTCATTTAGCTATTTTCTCTGAGTTTCTCTTTGAGTTATTGAAAGATCAGAGAATAATTTCCTATTGGGCATCTTTGCCCAGAAATACATTGCACATTTGGGGAAGCTGGCATAGCTGTGAATCTGGGAGAGCCTGATACAGTCTTGCTGTGCCTTTTGGTAAAAGAATACCTAAAAATGCAATAGCAAAGACAGATTTATTTTTCTATTAAAGCAGAAAAGCTTACCTGTCCAGCTAAGTCCTAGGTGATCAGCTACAATTGCCATCCTTATATCTGTCCGTTCACATGGACTCTGTGGACCTGTGATTTACAATTTCTCAATTAAAAAGATTTTGCACAGAAAACCACAATACTGGATAATAGTTTATTATAAAAAATAGCTTTAATTGACTAAGTTGACAGTGCTTATATTGTTTACTAGAATGGCTGTGTGACCTAATAACCTTCAAAACAAAATTTTTTCACAGCTTTGAGATTTTCACCTGTGTAAAGCCAAAATGTAAAACTACATGATGTCGTGTAATGAAACCAAACATGCTGACAATCTAGCTGTTAGACTGTAGACAAGTTGTTCAATTACTGGTGAAAACCACCAAGGCCAAATTATTGTCTATTTTCTCTACTTTGATAGAACAAATATACTGTCACAAAAGACATCTTTCAATTTCTGAGTTACATCAATTTCTGAGTTACATGAATGTCTTTGGCATGCTTCACTAGCTTTCTACAGTACAGAATTTGTTTGAAGGAAGGAAAAATAGAATAAGACAGCACATACAGATGACAATGACAGAATGAAAACTACAGTTAGGTCACTCCACAGGCAATCACAACAGTTCATGCACTAGGATCAACAAGTTGAAAGTTTTACAAACTAGGCTTGATCTCCACGAGGTGAGCCATGAGAGCTCCAGAAACCTGACTGCCTTCATTCTCACCAGTCCTCTTACTCCTCCTCCTCTCACTGTCGGCCTTTTCAATCTTTGATTTTATAGATGCTGCCTCTGTTCTCATGTCTCTAGCAGACTTCGGTGTAATGGAAGGCTGGTAAACTTGAGTAGCTTCTGATAAGGATGTGTTCCTTGATGTACTGTCTTCTTCATCATCAGAGACCTCTGACTGCATCTTTTTCTCTTCATCAGAAAGACGATCCACAAGCTTTAATGTCTCACCACTAATTCCCTTAAAATATTCAATAGAATGTTTACATACCTCCCTAAGCTGATTTTTCTTTACTTTAACTGTTGTCATGGTGACGGAGGTAGATCTTACCTTTACTGGTAATTTAGAAGGAAGTTGTTTTGTTTTTTCTTTCTCTACCTGCTCTTGTTTTAGCAGGGCTGGAGTTCTTCTACCTAGATTACTCCTATGTGTGTTTTTTACAGGAATCCTAGACCTTGCTTCTAGACAGGGAGAAGAATTATTTTGTTTTGCTTTGTCAGGCTTACTAGCCTCTTTCGCTTTACTCCCTGTATTGCTTTGGAGCTTATTTTGTTTTACTGAGCTGGCCTTTACAGGAAGCTTTGATTTTCCTCTAGCTCCTACCAACTCTGTTGACTTTTGCTGCTCTCCGTGTGGTTTTTGCTTATCTCTTACTCTGTGTCCTTGTGTTGTCCCTGTACCTTTTCCTGAAGCACTTTTCACTTGATTAGCTTTCTGGAGGGAACATTTCGGTTCCAAATGTTCTTTTATCACTACATTACAGGTAATATCATCTGTAGGGACAGCAGATGAATCCAAATTGTTGTTGTTATTAAAATTATCTTTTGGAAAACCAGTGTTTTCTGTTTGCCTACAGCTCGTCTGGCTAGAAGCTGAACTTGCAATCACTGCTACAGTTTCATTTTCTAGTCCCTCACCACTTGGCATCACAGCTTCTATCTTATCTGTCACTTCGCCAGGGCCATCTTTCTTCAGAGTCATGGTGGAAGCAGAAATTCCCATTTTAATTGGTGTGCGCAATTTGGGATCAACTTTGGAAGCGTTTACTGCTGCCGATGATTTCTCCAGTGAGTTACTACCAAGTGTTTGTTCCATGCAATCTCCACTGGCCTGGATGCCGGGCTTATTTTCAACTGCTGTTGTTTCTACTGGGCTCTCTAGGTTTGTTTCTACAGTGCTGTCCCCTGCCTGTGGCTGTGTGATGGCAGTGACTGTACTTTTATCCCCTTCCCCCTTGTCCCCTGACTTCCCTTCAGAAGTATGCTCACCAATCTGAAAAAATTGGAGTCTTTCTTCAACAAAATCCCTCTTGCTCATGTCAATTGCACCACTGCGAGTCATCTCAAACATCTTCCCCTCATGAAATGGGAAGGGGTTGGGCTCGCTAGTTGGCGTACTCTCATCTGTTGGAGTTCTGGCTGGTGTTGTGTCAGGTGTTGTTGCTTGAGATCTGTCTTCCACTGCCAGACCAAATGGCTTAGCCTCATCATCCCTTGATTTAGTCTCAAACACTTCATCGTCACCTCGGTTATTGGACCACGGGTCAAAATCTAGACTCTTGGTGGCCACAGTTTTGAAAGGTGTTGCAAATTCTTCATCTACTTTGTAACTGAAATATGAGTCAGGAAATACAGTCCTGTCAGGGTGTCTGCCTTCCAAAGAGAAAAACTGTGCCCCTGACTTCTTATCGCTTTTATCTCCAGCTTTGTCAGAAGATGGACCTTTTGAAGGTGTCTTGTCTTCTTCAGGGCCTACCTTGCCTTCCTCCTCAATGACTTCAAGCTTACTCTGGCTAAAGCAGCGATCAGTCTGCTTTAGAATGCCTTCTGTAGTCCATACGTCCTTTTTGGTTTCAACTGCCGGACCTGCAAGTTTAGAATCACTCTCAGTTAAACCATCATCTTCATCTTGCAAATCATAACCGTCCAGAGAGTCAATCTCTGTCGCATCGGTATCATGGGAGAATTCTGCAGTGGTTGCTATGGAACACTCTGTGACAGACTGGTCATTGTTACTCCCATTTTGCACTACATCATTCTGGGGTGAATCAAGCCCAGTGTCAAACTCATTGGGTTTCCCAGAAGTGGGATGTCCTAACTCTTTCTGTTTCTCAATCTTTTCAGGGGCTCTGGGTTTTGAGGTTTCTTTCTGGTCATCTTCTAGCTCTTTCAGTTTGAATGTATACTTTTTAAGCGGAACAGGTTGATAGAGGGATTCATCATCACTGGAATCACTGACATCTGCTCCCGGTGGCACAGGAGAAGGTGGCTGTACTCTGATGACAGGTTCAGCCAGTTGGCACTTGTCATGTTCATCTTGCAAGTTCACTTCAGTCATCTCCATTTCACTTTCAGTGGAATAAAGAGGCTTCTTTTCTGACTCGCCTTGGTCTGCATCCAGTGGTGGAGGCGGAGGGAATTCAATATAGGCAACTCTGTTACCTTTGGGTCTTTTGTTAGAGTCTTTATTTATAAGATTAGGTAATGTTTTGTCAATCTGTGGTTCCTCAACCTCTGCCTGTTTCACAGATGTTGACTTAGCCTCTGCTTCCTCCTCTGACTCCTCAGATACCTCAGGTATAGGGCTGGGCTTGCCTGGGATATAAGCTATTAGTGAGTCAGGTGTTTTAGATGTAAACTCGTAACTCACTTCCTCTGAACTTGGTGTTTCTGGTGTTAAAGGGCTTTTACCAGAGCTGTCTATAAAAGACACTTGTTCTAGTGTGTCATCTTCTGGACTACCTTGTGGAGAAGGAGGTTGTTTTTGCTGTCTAGCTGGGTAAAATGTCCCCCTCGTCTCTTGTACTGTCTTACTTTCCTGACTGACTATTTTTTTAATACTTCCTTGTTGTACCTCTTTCTCATATTGCTTTCCTACTTGAACAAAACTGACATAAACAGGTAAGGTCTTAATTTCTTTTACTCCCTCAGTGCTTACTAGCGGTGCAGCTTTATCCAAGTAATCACTGGCACCAGGGTCAACTACACCACTTGAAGGAAATTCCTTCCCTGGGCTACATTCTAAAGAATCTGGTGATTTGCTAGGTGATAGCTCTGTTTCCTCAGCAGGAGGACTTAGACCTATTGAGCTCTGCTGCTTGGTAACTTTTCTGATTTCTGAATGCTTTATCTTTTCATCTTCCACATAATCAATCTGTCTTTCAACTTTCTCCTGAATCACAGCTGATTGAGATACTTTAGCTGAAAGTTCATAGACACCATCAAGCATGGCTCTCTTCTCCTCAACAATTCTGACTGGAATATGGGACACAGCAATTTCTTCTTTCCTTTTGGATATTTTATCAGCCACTTCACCATTACGTTCCCCCTCCCTGACAACAAATTCTCTATACAAAACCCTTTTTGAGGGGGATTTTACAGTCAGTTCCTTCACTTCTTCTGAATTAATTCCATTTGAGGCCACTTTGTGCTCTGTCACAGTGATAAATTCACTTTTTTTGTCAGATTTAGATTCAGCATGATCAACATGGTTTTCTTTTACTGTATCTGGAACCAGCACATGTGAAAGCTTTTCCTTCTGTGTTTTATGGTTAGAAGTTCCAGGACTTTCCCATGTCCTATAGATTTTTTTGTCCCAGTGTCCCTTTGTTGTTGAGTCTGAGCCATACACCAGGTCTTTTGCCCGTGGTTCTGAAAAGCATTCTGACATGCCTTTCCTCATCTCAGTTCTTTGTTTTTGTGTGTCTGAAGCATGAAAGTCTTCCACAGCTTTCCCTTTACCTGGAACAAGGTCTTCCTGTACTTTCACCTCTTTCTGTAAAGCTGTGCTCCCATCAATGACCTCTATTTGCTTTGCATGTTTCTCTCTTGAATAGGACTGATACACTGGTAACTTACTGTCTTGCAATTTTTTTACTGGAATTTTGGACTGACCGTCCAGCTTTTTTTCTTCTTGACTTATGTCCTTACTTCTGGGACTTATACCTTGTTCAAATTTAAGCCTAATGGAACTGAGCTTTGATTGCTTCAGCTGAAATCCAGTCTCAGGTACTCCAGTCTGCTGAGCACTTCCTTTGTGTTCCATAGTTAGTTTAGAGTCCTCTGCAGGTTGCACATATATCCTTTTCTCAGGACTGCTGGGCAAACTGGATGCTTTTCTTTCATCCACCTTGGGAAAGCACTTCCCATCATGTGCATACTGCTTCACCTTACTGCATTCATCCCCAGACGATGGCAATTCAGAGAGCAGAACTTTCTCAGGGCTGCTGCTGGCAGAGCTCTGGCTAGAATGTATTTCCTTGCCATTTTTTTTATGCTGCTTTTTCTCTGGAGACTGTAGCTCATCATTCAGCTTCTCTGTTTTATCCCGAAAAAACTGGGATACTTCAGTCAGTTTTTCTTCTGCCTCTTTAACAGTCCTGTCCACCCTGTCTTCATATATCAACTTTTCTCTACCTCTGTCTAATCTGTCCTCAGTAAAGCGCATCCACATCGCATGTTTGTGACTACTAACATCTCCAGTGTAGTGTAACACTGTCACTTTATCATAATGATCCTCCTTAGACACTTTACCTACACCATTTTCAGATACATCTTTATAGATTTTTGAGAGAATCTCTTTTTTGGGGGCAGTAGCTACTTTTTCTCTGCATCGTTTATCAGTCCCCTGTAACTCTGCACTAAGGGGTAGAGCATGGTCAGTAACTGACTCCTCAGTATCTGAATGAGACACATCTAGCTTTTCTGAAAGAAGCATTTTCTCAGCAAACCTGTAAGACTCCCCTCTTAGTTCTGACAACTCATCATCATGGTATTCTATTGAGTGCTGACTCAAAAGCTTCAGTGTTTTGTAAGAGTCATCAGACATGAGTTGAGCAGAACTAGGGCGACTGTCTTCTTCCTGGGACACGGGAGTGTTAACTCTAGAGGATTCCAGATAAGAAGGAAGTGACTCTTCAGCCGTGAGCTCCTCTTCTTCTTGCTGACCTTGTTCATCTGAACAAGGAAAAGCATCATGTTTTTCCAACTCTTTTAAGTTAATATCTCCCCGAGGTAAGTCTTTCTGATATACATACATTTCTTTTTCTGGATGCTTTTTTGTTTCTCTAATAATGACTTCAGTAGGTTCAGCCTGATTACCTTGTTCAATATGGACCTCTATTATTCGCTCCAGTTTGGGTTTCATTTTGCTGTCCTTCTCTGCATGTTGTGGTGAAGTTTCAGCAGACTTGCTAACATCGGATGTTACTGATGATTTATGTTCAAACAGACCTGCCAGTTCTTTGGAAGGGTCACGTCCAGACTGAAAGGCTTTCATTATGTCATGAACAGACATTGTTTCCTCAATTCTTTCAGAGGTACTTTCTGTGCATGGAGGTTTATGATAAACCATCCTAGTTGTTGTAGTGATATGTGTTTCTTCTTTTACTCGGACACCTTTACTAAGGACGCACTTATGGTCGTCTTCTTCACTGCCACTGGCTTTCATTTGAAAAGCTTTAACCTTCTCTTTAATGGACCCAGAAGGTTTTTGCTCCAGCTCCATAAATGTAGGGGTAGGTTTTGAGGCTGATGGCTCCTCTGCCTTCTGCTCTGGAATATCTTCCGATGATGGTTCGTAGCTGCGGATGACGTGAACTACTTCAGTCCTTGTTTCTGTAATGACGGGAGGGATGGGCACATCATGGAAAAGTGGCTTTGGCCCTGTGCTTTCAGCACTTTGTGGGGCAGAAGGTGTCTTTTCACTCCTTGTTTCAAAGCCACTGTCAGACAAGGGACTTTTATCTTGATCATGTTGAGAAAAGTCATCTGGAGACTCTAAAATAGTGTCTGTTCCAAAAAAGGAGTCTGCAATTTTACATAGCTCCTTTTCCGATGTTGAAGGCCTCATGGAGGCTGGAGGCATTTTAAGTTTATGCTCCTGCAAAGCGATGGCTGGTTTTAAAATGCGCTTTTGTCTCTCTTCACCTTCTTTTTTCCCCTCTTCAAACTTGTACTTTATGTTTGTTAATGAACTGCTACCGATATCATTTGCTAAGTAATCAATAACTTTTGACAAGCTATAATCCTTTTCCGACATGGTTTTAGTTTTAATTTGGACCTTCTCTGGAACAGATATAGGAGGGCTTGTCAAAGCTTGCTGTCTTGCTTCATCAATCTCCTCTGTACTGAACTCTACCCAGTCATCCTCAGACAGGTGTCCTTGATCATTTTTGGATACTTTAGCCGACCCTTTACTTTCTAAACACACATCCTTTTTCAGAATCTCACTAACTTTTACTAAGTCCTCTTTTACTTTCTCAACAATTTTAAAGGGCTCTTCATCATCAATTCTACCCTCTTTTGGTATGTCAGGTTGGAACGGCTTGTCCTCTGCGACATCTGTCTGCAATATTGCAGTCATTCTTATAAGATCCTCTTTCATTTCAGCAACATCTTTCAGTATCTCCTGACTGGAGGATAAGGAAGATGGTGTGGACAATTTGAGAGCAGAGGGTGCTAAAAACAAGGATGATTTTATTGGAGAGGAAGTTCGAGTAAAGGTGGGTTGCGTGCGTGCCTCTGTAGTCAATGTTTTAATAGGTGACAGTAACGCAGCAGCTGATTTTGTAAGTGAGGACGACTCTGGGAGCTTCTTTAATGCTGGTTCAGACAAAACATTGACTACAGAATATACTGGCACTGTTATCGTCGATGAAGTTACTGATGAGGTAGTTGCAGATATTGACCCAAGAGCTGTGTACAAAGCACCTGCAGGAGGAGTTCTCATTGACTGGAAAGCTGATGGTGCTGAAGACACAAATGACCTGAGTGGAGAAAATGACATTGTTGTAGCTGTTGAAAACACTCTCTCAGCCGTGTCAGCAACTGCATTAGCAGCACAAGTTGCAGAATGTGCAGCTGCAGAGATCTTGTCTTGAAAAACACCTGCAGCTTTGGATCCATTTATTAAGTTGGCAGAAGATGGGTATTTCAGAGGTGACACAGACCCATTAAGCAATGGCACATCTGTGTGCCCAGCTACATGTTTTGCTGGCGACGAGAGAGACGAGGCCATCATGACTTTAGTCGATGAAACAGCATCAACTGCTGACTTAGCAGGTGACACCACTGACTTTAGAGGGGACGATAAAAGTGAAGATGCTGATGTCATGACCGATTTAAGTGGCAAGCTCGAAGAGTACATGTTAATGTTAGATTTGGGAGATGCTGGAGGCGTCATGGTTATGGATGATCTCTCCAAGAGAGATCCTGCTGTAGTCACTGGAGATGTCCGAGAGGGGAATGTGGTAGTGGAGGCCAGCCCTTTGAGACTGGCAGCTTCTGTTACTGCGGGAGCTCTGACGAAAGAGCCTGAAGTAACCTGCATGTTGTAGGGAGGCTGTGAGACCACAGTTTTTATTGGCGAAGAGATTGTCCGAAATGATCTAATCGGAGATGCTACATCACTAACAGATTTAACTGAAGATGTGGTAGAAGCTCCTAACGTAGATTTGATTGGAGAAGTAGAAGAAACAGACCATATTGATTTTAATGGGGAAGCTGTAGGAGTGTTAGAGGAAGAGCTTGATAAGGAAGTAAAGCCTGATTTGGTTTGCCCAGGCACTGTAATTGGAGCTGTTGTCCATGACTGATATGGCCGTGTTGAAAAGAATGGCTTGTATGAGTAAGTAGCAGGTAGGGATCTTGTTGCTCCTGCACTCCGTTCAACTGTTTCTTAAATTGTTAAATTAAAATCAAACATAAAAATCAACAAAAATGTTTGAAAAACAGAGAGACCAGAGAAGAAAATTGGTCAGTAAACGTTGTAATATTACAAAAAGCAAGTACAATTGTTTGTATGAGTTGGGATGAAGGAGGCAAAAGAAGATTTTTTTAAAAAAAATCAGGAATGAGCCATATACCGATAACTGGTCTAAATCAAAAAGCAACATGAAATGAAAGACAGAAAGCACATAGCAACCAAATCTGCAAAAAATGGAGAACAGAAAACACACAAAAGGAATCCATAAGGTAAAAATAAAGCCACATCAAAATTTCTTCTCTTACTTCCTATTGACTTTCTGATGTGCTACTTCTGAAATACTCATATCAGCTTTATTTTGCCTGTTTAGGTATGTCTCTGCTTTGTGCAACTATTAGAATTATCCATTTAATAATTTCTATTGTTGTTCTGTTCAGATTTGAACCTATACAAAAATATAAACTTGAGTAAAATGACATTATGTAGCTAAAATCTTTTTTTAAATCACTTCAGAACTATTTCATGCAGAAACCAAAATTCCTTTAAGTGACAGGCAATTGATGTGCAAACTGTGAAGCAACTGGAATAAATTCAAATCTATATCTTCCATGCATAATTCGGATATGCTTCACACTCACAAAGCCAATAAGAGCAAGAGCTTTTCTGAGTCAATATAAGGAAAAGGAAAAGGAAAAGGAAAAGGAAAAGGAAAAGGAAAAGGAAAAGGAAAAGGAAAAAAGGAAAAAAGGAAAAAAGGAAAAAAGGAAAAAAGGAAAAAAGGAAAAGGAAAAAAGGAAAAGGAAAAAAGGAAAAGGAAAAAAGGAAAAGGAAAAAAGGAAAAGGAAAAAAGGAAAAGGAAAANGAAAAGGAAAAAAGGAAAAGGAAAAAAGGAAAAGGAAAAAAGGAAAAGGAAAAAAGGAAAAGGAAAAAAGGAAAAGGAAAAAAGGAAAAGGAAAAGGAAAAAAGGAAAAGGAAAAGGAAAATAAAAGGAAAAGGAAAATAAAAGGAAAACGAAAAGAGGAACATATGCATTTGTTTTTCATGCAATATTCCTTTTGTCTGGTAAAAATCAAAGTAAAACTTTTTATGAAATGTTTTTAAGAAGCATATGTCATAAATGAAATATGGCAAGTATGATGTATGATAGTTGTGAGCAGGCAAAGCAACTGAATCAGTTTTCATTCATGCACAAATGTCATGTCAGAACGAGCACACTGATTAATACATTTTGTATGGTGTATTAAGCACAAATACGTAAACCTTACAAAATCATTTCACAAGAGGTCATTAAAAGAAGAGTACACTTTTTCTACAAGATGTAGTGTCTTGGTACCTTTTGAGGAGATTTCTTGTATCAGCTCAAAGACAGACCTGTTCAACTTTACAGTTCTCAAAAGGTAACATTAGAAAAGCAGTCAAAGAAAAATAGATTATGAAATAAATTCCTGGCAAGGACAAACCTGTTAAATGTTATCATCCCCCAGAACTCTCATCTTATTCATAGGCATTTTGAACAGAACCATCATCAACCGCATTTTGCATTACAGGAGGCACTCATGTCAGAAAGTATTTCTGGGAATCCCATTACACAAACATATCCTCTGATACAGCAAAAACATTCAGAGAGTTGACATTGAAAGCAACTTTGAGGAATTTTTTTTTTTTTCTTTAAAGCTGGAATTAGAAATGGAGCTAAATTATCCAAAGAACTTATTCAACATACCTTTCTCTGAAGTTACACTAATAATTTGTCAAACCTGCTCAATCTGTCTTATAGACAGACAGTAACTCCCAGTGAAAGAAGCTCAACAAGACTAACACTAAACTGTTAAAGGACACACACTCCTATAAAATAGAGAATATTCAGTGCACTACAGGTCCATATCCTGCAAGGAGAAATGTACTGGTCCTATAGAAGCCAATCAAAGCTCAGAAGTCAGTGTGGATGGCTGGTACTTCATAAGAACATTTATGTTGAAGAGAGCTTGAGTACTAGGCCTGACTGGCACAGACTAAATCAAGAAACGCTCACTTTTCCTTACTACAATATTTTTAAGTGGAAATACTCTTCTTTCTCTCCACCCAAAAAAACCTCCCAAAAAGTACTTCATTAAATGAACTATTATGAAGATATTATAATACATATATAATACAATGTATTATATATATAATATATATAATATATATATGTATTATATTTATTATGAAGATGTCATTAGCAGTAACTGCTAACATTCACCAAAAGTTCATACAGTCTTGAGTTCAAGAAACAAACCCCAAAAATATTCTGAAAAGAACTAACTTGTTCAGCAGTTAGTGTTACGATGTGTCTTTACAGGTACCCCACTGCACCATATCAAACTGGTCTGTCACAACTGACCAGTGAGGCAAGCAAATCCACAGGCTGTCCTCCTAACTTCTTTTTTGCCTGTCAAATCACAGATTCAGAGACATTTAAGATGCTGCTTCTGTGCTCCTTTTTGCAGTTGAAGAGGTAAAAAATCTGTCTGCCAATTTATTGTAAATGAGACTTAATGGAGCTTTGGTGAGTAAATAGGACTTTTTTCTTCCCTCCAGTGAGGGCCAAAAAATTTATTGTGAGTGATATACACAGTCATCAACCTTCTTTCCAGCAATTTCATTTTCCCTCTCTCTCAGTTCCCATCAAGCCTGTGACAATACCTTAACAGTCCATCAAGATGTCTCAGCAGATCTGATAGCTTCTTCAGATGTTATATGCTTGGAGTCCTCTTCCCGGCCTGAGAAGTGTAACATATTCTGGAGCACATCTGATCCAAAGAAGCCACAGATCTTATAGGATAATTAAGCAGCAGCCATCCAGTGGGCAGTCCCAAGACCCGATGAAGTTTATCTATGGATTTTATGGAATTGTATCAAAGGGTCTTTTGCAGGGTAGCAACTGAGAAGTCAAAAGAGGGAAAAAAAAGGCAAGAAAAAGCCTGGAAATGGGGAACAATAGCAGTTGACCTCAGAGAGGGAAGTGAGGAAGAAAAGCTAAGCCAAATACATTATTGTATTTAACTGGGAAGGAAAGGAATGCCACAGGTCTGGTCAAGGGGAACACATGTTTAAGAGGAAGCAATGTGTGGTGCCAGGGAATAAAAAGCATCTGCAGGGAACAGAGGGAAAAGGGAAGGGAAGGAGAAAGAAGAGGGAAAATATAAAATATGAGAGAGTCTGTTTTGGCTAAGCATCTAAACATTTAAGTGCTTATCTGAGTGGCTTTATGAATTTTTGTGTAACATTCCTTTCTACAGCATCTTTCTCTAATGTTTCCAAGGGGAGAGGAAAAGACTCTTTTTGAAAGCAATTTGCAATCCTCCTACTCTGGAACTACATTGCATTTTTTAAAACTATTATATTTTTATTTAACAAACACACATAATTTGCCAGTCAGGATTCTTCAAGCTCTCACAACACAAGAGTTCACAGACCATCCAATAGTTTTTAGATTGCTTTTTTTTTTTTTTTCTCTCTTTTTTTTTCCCCCAGAGTGACACCAAATACAACGTTTATAGAAAAAATGTCTCTTCTTATGAGCAATCACATCAACATGGTTTAGTACTTTGGTAAGAGCAACTCACTCATTCCAGGCTCAGTCAGATAGCTGTAGCGCTTACGTAAAGCAAGGGAGACGAAGTTCTGGCGCCGGTCAGCTTTCTCCGCCTGCAATAAAACACAGCAGGATTTAGGGCCTTGGGAATCACTGCGCCCGTCTGAACAGACCAGTCCTCAAACCTCAGCAGGATGGGCCGCTTTTCGTGGCACACAACCCCACAAGGGAGAATGGATGCTTCCATTCAGCTTCAGGATGGCATGCTGAAGCCGAATTTGGGCGAGCAGGCAGGGAGGGGCAGAGGCAGTCTCTGTTCCTGGGTGCCGTGTGATGAGTGTCAGGCACTGCTGAGCAGGGAGCGTGGCTGCACAGAAACCTGCAGTGAGTGACCACCCTTCCGGAGCAAGCAGGGACTGCAGCCCTAAGAGTGAGCCCTCAGGTTCATTCCTCTGCTTATGAGGTAGAAGAGCTTCGATAGAAGCAGCTCATTATCCTGCCTTGAAGTATCTCGATACTGTCTTATTGCATTATCGCTTAATAAACTGCTTCACGCTACTAGAAATGGTGTGATATTGTTCATTCTCTGTAAAATAAACCACCTTTGGCTAGAAACAGGAGGTCAACACAAAAGACTACAGGTACAGACAAAACATTCATAAGAGTGCAACTCAGATTGAGTACTCCCCCACCCCAGATTAGTTTGTCCTGAAAGCACACACACCACAATGTACAACTGGCTTTAAAGTGAATACATCAAGGACAAAAAAATGCATGGGAGGGGATTTTTTAATATGCACAAAATGCAAAGATGTGGATTAGAAAGCAGACTACTCTTGTTAACTAATGAATTGCCTCATAAGTTGCTTTGTTCAGTGGCATAACTGCTAGTGTGGAGTTTTAATATTAATAGTCCTTCAGAGATCAACTCAAATATGTGGCTAAAAAACCAGTTTGTTTAGAAACAAAACTATTATTATAGCAATAAAATAGCTCACTGGGAACAAATTCTGTGGAGATAAAGTGATGTTTTTACTATTATTATTAAAATTTTTTAACATGTAAGGAATATTTTTGGTTGCATTGTTTGGGGCTTTTTTAGCTATTCTAACCAGTAGGTGATAATTGCTATTTATTTGCCACCAAGAAGAGAAAAAAAAAAAAAATCACTACCAGGTTAATTGGAAACATCTATGTAGTTCCTTTTATAAGATGATCTCATCTCTAACTACCTCTAATGAGTAAAACCCACTCAATTTTCTGACAATTTAATGTTGAGGTCTCCATGAAACAGTGGATTCTTAAGCTGCAAATATCTGAGGTTTATTTCAAAATAGATTTGAACACAATATTTAGAAATTCCTCTTATCTGGTTTACTTCTTTTGAAATAATCCAGTTTATTTACAGAGATAAGATATTAAAGGCCACTACTGTAGTCTCAGCAGTATCTTTTTCCTTCTCAGAAATACAAGATACTATATTAGTGCCAGTGTTACTCCAAGAGGTAAAATATTATCCACTAAACTCCTCTTGATTGTGCCAAAATTTGATTTGGTCTGATATTTCTAAATATAACCTTTTTCAGAAGAAAATTAGTTAAATTTTAGACTTCTTTTATTCAGTGCTTGGTTTAATTTCATAATTTATAATTGTGGGATTATCCATATTTGTGCAGCTCTTCTGTTTTACAACAGCCTATCCAAAGAGGATATGGTTATTTTTCTGTAGGTATCCTTTCAACGCCACCATTAAAAATAGTAGTTTGTTTTTTCCTATAACATACTACTTTTCTTCACTAAATCTGAAGGAAATAAAAACAGAAGACAGTGTTTATATTACCTCATCATCGTGATCTGACTCTGTTTCCTTTTGGTCCCAAGATGCATTGCAGAGACAAGGAATATTATAATGGACAGCAGGGAAAAGAATATCAGGATATGAAAAGGACCAAATTGGGAGCACAAAATGCAAGCTGATTTATAAGGCAAAGCAAATCCAAAATGTCAACACAAAAGAAAAAGAAATCTTACATCCAATGCAAATAAACACGTGACATTACTGAAAGCATAAACCTATGACTTGCAGGCTGAAGCATGAGCTGTAAACAGAATTGTAAAAATTATAGGAGCTTGACACCACAGTAACGAGAGACTTTAAAAGCGTTCTACATACAAGAAACTGATAAAACATACATTTTAAAAGCCTTTATCATATTCCAAAGCATTCTCATTACTGACAGTTCACAGGGTTTCTTTATGACTAGCAGGAAATAAAAAAAAAAAAGAGACAAAAACTAAAAGAACAAAAATAAACCCAACCCAACCCTAAGAAAAATATTTACTTTTCCAAACAAATACCTTTTTGTGTGCTGGCAGAGTGATATTCAAGTTGCAAACAGCTGTTTGTGGCAGTCCTTTTGTAGTCTTTGGTTCTTTCAAAAATGATAATCGACCACAGGGTTCCTGGCTGGTGTCTCTTACCTAGAAAAGAAATTTTGCTTCAGCATAGTAATATGTAGTAATTCAGAGTCCTAGTTCAGGTTTCTAGAATGATTCTCAGAATTTCTATCTACAAGGAGCTTTCTAGTATTTAAAGATTAATAATACCAAGCTGGAGCTCAGCCTGAGGTGCTGAAGAAGAAAATGAGTTACTGGGAAAGAGTTGGGTCAGCCTGAAGCTCCCTGATAGCAAATCCAAGCAAGACAAGGTGTTGAGCGAGTCCAACCAGAGAGTTTCATACTGGGATATTACTGACAGGCATCGTCTCCTCACTTCATTTTATTCTGCCGTATTTTGCTCTTGTGTTTACCAAAATGTTTAACAACCTCTTCAGTAGGGCAGCTGTGACAAGGCTAAGGAAAGTAAGCACCCATTCCTGGCCATTTAGAGATGAATGGTCTGCACACACCTTCTGAAGGCTGCTCTGCAGTACACTATGTTACTGAATTCATCTCCTTTGCTGCTCAGTCCCTCAGAAATTGTGATCTACTGTAAATATGTTTGGGCTCCAATTTGAGATATGGTTTTAGTACAAGGTTGTGAATCTGTATCATGGGTGCTCTGTTGCCAGATCTGCCAGCATCAAACTGTGGCTTCAAGCAAAGCACCCTCTCCATGTTATCTATATTAAAAAACTACACTTACATCCCAGGGGCAAGTTTTTCCTAGGGCTGAAAAAAGGAAGAGGGAGTGTGGAAAGGGAGGAAAGCAGCAGGATAATTTATTTTGTTTATTTTTCTTTTACCTTGATAGAGAATGGCAGTCTGTTTTCTTTGAAAGCATAAAAGTTAAAAACAAGCTGCTGTCCTCCTTTAGTCAAAGGGGCCAGATTTCCATAGCAATCAACATAAATAGGTTTTCCTTCAAGAACCTATGAAAACAAGAAATAAAAGTCAATAAAACCTGTTTTAATAGTAGGTTCATCCCTATAAGCATCATGATTTCCCCCAATCTTGTTCCTGAGTTTAACACAAGTCCCCATTTGGTTACATTCAACAAATTAGAATAGAATAGAATTGTGTATTCTGGCAAGGTATTATGAGTAGAGGGGCAGTTTGAAAAACCACAAGCCACCTGACTGGCTTTTCTAAAATAGGAGTGCGTATTTTTCTTCAAGAAATAGTAAGTTAGTGATTATGTTATGATTTCACCATAAGCCAGTCCTACTCATGACTGTGTGTCTGTAAGGCCAATGCGAAGGAATTCCCTCTGTCTGCAAAGCCCAACCAGGGCTACTTGACAGCATCAAGTGCAAACCCCACTGCAGACTGCACTAGGACATGCCCAAATCCTCATGCTCCTCTAGTCTTGCCCTGTGGAAGAAGGCCAGTCCTCTGACAGGCTTCCTCCTTGGAGAGCTGTCCCCTAAGAGAAGACAAAACAACTTAGTCACAGTGACTAAGCTGCAGACCCCTTCCTTCTTTGGGATGCCATGTTAACTCCCTGTAAACCACTGGCCTTTTTCCCAATTCTCCCATTCCCTATAAAAAACCCTGGCTTTTGCCCAGTTCAGTGGAAGTTCATCACTGGCCCCCTTCGCTGAAGCCTGCCAATAAAGGATACTGTGGAATGCTACATGGCCTCCCGTCTCTCGTCCACACGTCGGCTGGGATAACCCATGAACGGAGCTGGGCTGATCTAATCTGATCACAACAGAGCTGAAACCACATCTAAAAGAGCTGAACACTTGAAGCCTCAGACCAGGCTCATAGGGGTTACCCCTGGCTGGAAAGTGCCCAAGACCCCTGGATGGCCGTTCCTTCTGGGACCCCTATCCGGGATAGTTGGCAGTGGTGCCGAGGGTCAGACAGACCTCCAGACCAGCCACCAACACTGCCTTCTTTTGCTCTTCTTTTGAGAAGTTTCATGACATGGCCTCACTGCGAACCTTTATTTAACAGGGCTTGTCATGGCTTTGGCAGGACCTGTTGCTACTTGGAAAACACACTGCCCACCTACAAGGAGGAAGCCAGCTGCAAGGAATGTACCTCAATGTCTTTGCTTCTTGCAACTTCCTCAAAGTTCTCTTGTTGCTCCAAAGTTTTGTCCACTTTGTCATCAGTCATGCAGAAGCAGCGCAAATTGGATTCCACAGGGTCATTCATTTTGGCAAATATCACAAACTTTGCCATGTAAGGAACGCATATTAATTCTCTATAAAGCTGTGTTGCCAGCCCAACAGTCTCTAGTACTTGATGGCAGTCTGCGAGCCAAAATCTGAGTGGGAAAAAGTAAACCATTAAATCAACTTTTCATTATGCTCCAACATTACTTAAGCCTTAAAGGGAAACTATGTCCTGTATCCTTGGTCATTTTGAATGTGTACTGTCCTTGCAGAATTGCCCGAGCTGTAATTTTCCTTCTACTCTCAGTACAGGTTTAACCATGCAGAAATGGGAATACCTGGCAATGAAATGCTGACATACTTATCTGACCCTTTTCACACTGGTGTCGCATAAAACTATCTATCTGAAGGGTCATTTGAAGTCAAAGTGGGGAAATTTAATTTCTTGTGACCACACACAATGTATATTGTAATATGCTGATACTTTACTATGCATTTGATTTGCTAAAACAAACACCTTTATAGCACACACAGCAAAATCATCTCCCATTTAGGCTGAACCAAATATGCCCACAGTGAAGTTTCCCAGAGATAGGTGTTATAGTGTTATTTTTCTCATCTAATGATTAAGAGTTGGAAGACAAGTGTGATACAAATCATAAATAATTTATACTTTGTATCAGTCCTTCCCACACTATTTTAGCCCTGATCTATTTGGTTTTCCAGCAATTCACTCTCTTTTCATAAAGGTTTTTATAGTTGCAATGTAATTTACTGAATGAAACTCTCTACCTGCTATACCGTGAATTTTCTCCACTAGGATATGTGATTTGTACAGATCCTATAAAATGCCTCCAATCAACACATTAAGTCCATCAAGTCCATCAAGATTAATTTCAATTCATAATTTTTTTGCAAATTATATTTTTGTGAAAGCAATTTAATATCATTTTCAACTAAAAATCCCACAGCCAGAAATTAAATGTCTTTATTTTTTTTAAACAAACACATTTTTATGAATCCTCACATTTTTTTTCTTAATGGGGTGAACATTTTTAGCTTTCCCTTTCTGTTGCCATTTACAGAGAAACCAAACCCTGTGTGGCATGGCAGCCCTCAGAGGAACAGGCTGTGTGCCTGCCAGGAGACCCCATCACAGCCAGGCCACAGCTTTGTGTGCAGCCCTGGATGTGTGGGACACTGATAGGCAGTGACAAAGCAGCATCTGGGACATCACCGCTTCATCAGCCTCCTGAAATCAAAACACAATCTCACAACCATGCATGGTGTAGATCAAGGGAAGCCACCCCTGAGCTGTAGTTGGCAGGGTCTGTTCCCATACCTGGCAGAAACGTTGGTGGTGAAGGAGACACAGTCGTTGGAAAATGTCAGCGGAGTGGTGCCTGTGATATCCTCCCACTGTGCAGGTGAAGTGCCTCCTGTGCAAATACACACCAGGGAGATTTCCCTTCAAACACTACGCACACAGACTGCATAAAGTGTATCTTTATCTCCACTCACAGAAAGAGAACCTAGACATTAATGATCTCCAACATGTTATATGTGGCATCACATGTCACACAACAAAAAATGATGTAAGCAAAGAACATACCAACAAGTCAACAGCAACCCCCCTCAATATCAGCTAGGACAGAAATACTTCTGAGAGCTATTTCACTGACAAGCATGTTTAATAACCAAGACTGAAATCCTTCATACTGGCTAAATATAGACTACTATTTAACATGTGTTGGGAGAGTTCTTTTAGAATGGCATGGGACCAGATACAAAGCTAAGGAAACCAGTGGGAGCCTTGGAAATAACCTCAGCTGGCTTTGCTCAGGAGAGCTGATCTGAACCCCAGTGGCCCAGCACACTAAGGCTTCCTTACTGGAAAGCAGGAGTTGTGAGAGTGAGCAGAGCTGCTGCCACAGAAACCCTTGCAAAGAGCAGGATTTTCTCTAACCTGTAATGCTACATAGGAGTCGAAGGCTGGGAGTTGTGTCTCCTTTGTACCCGTTGGTTACTCCTTCTCCTGATGGAGGTGGCACAGGAATTGTCATGGTTATTGGCTTATGGAATTTTCTTCTTCTGGGCTCCACAGTGACAATAGGACTGAATGTTGCTTTGTTTCCAAGGATCTTTTTGACAATCTCTTCTGGAACTGGTTGAGCCTGTCAACATAGGGAATATACTTAAACTAGAGCTAAAAACTGATTATAGACATGCAGAATTATTTTCTAAATGATAAATCTACTTTCTTTATATTTTCTGTAGAATTTTTTCCCCCAGGAAGCCTTCTCAAGGGTGATTATTAGTGAAATTCTTGTTTAGTTTTTATTCAACAACTTACTTCTGATTTCCTAATCATTAAATGGTACAGCTAAACTTTAAATCTCAGAAGGTTCCTTGCAGTATTTGCTGAGAGTTTTTCAGAGCATGTTTGGTTTTGTTCTTAATTTACAGTGATTAGTGACATTACAATTTCAAAACACAAAAACATGCCTATTTTGCACTTGAGAAGTGAGGACTAAATACTGTCTCCTGCAGCTCATGGACTATTCTTACATCTCTGACAAACACAGATTCATGCTCTTGAGGAACATTGCACTCCAACTGACCTGTGTACTCAGTGCTTCCTGTGATTATTAGAAAGAAATACTTATTTGGGTCAAAATCAGAAAGAATGCATGAAGTTATAGATAGACTTATAGATAAATTTTCTACAGTCAAAAGTGACAGACATGCTAATGGGACTTAGCATCCATTTGCCTTTTCAATTTCTTTTTTTTAAACTTCCAAGTCTTTTTCTTAAACTTTCAAAGTTTCAATCAGGCTGACCTATGACTTGCTATTATTCAAATTGCAGAGTGCACTGATATGCAGAGAATATGCAATTATACTGCAGTCTCAGCAGACACAACACTACATACAGAGATGTCATACTTCCTTCACACTGGAGAGCTCTGGGAAGGCAACTGTAGAACCAGAACAGCAGAGCTTCCATTTTCTCAAGATTAATCATCTTGAGATGTGAAATATCTTTAACAGCAGTGTTTCAGCATGACTTTCAAGCACTGCAACTCAACCCAGCATCTCTTTTTCATTGCCCATCAGTCCTGTAATACTATTAAGGAAACTCTAAGTGATAACAAACTGAACTCAAAGATGCCTCCTATTCCTATGGAATATTTCTCCACTTTCTGTGCAGTTTGTTTAAGCAGAGTTTAAGCTATTTGCTCTTCTAGATTTCACCTCTACAAATACCAGTGGTGAATGTCCTAAGACCCAGAAGATGTACAATGGAGGTCTTTGACCAAGTAACAGCTGGCAAACAGCTGCATGTAATCCCTACCAAACACATTCCTGTGGCAGAGGGTAGCCCTGTGACCCTGTTCACAAGCTGCTGTTTTGCCGCAGAAGACAGGGGCTGTGGCTGTAGAGTTGCTGGGACTATGATGGCTCTTGGTCTTTGCTTTCCTCTCTCCATTCCTGGAATGCTAAGCAATAATCATGGAGGTGATTCAAGGGGAGCTGATCTTTTGCTGCAGGGAGGAGGATTGTGCCTGAGCCTGGGTGACACTGAGAGCGCCCAGGCAGACTCATAGCAACTCAGACCTCAGGTGTGAAAAAGCCCCTTGTTACACCCACTGCTAAGGAGCTGCAGGCTCTGCAGCTTCCAGTCTCGCGAATCAAGACAGATGAACTTAGAGACGCTGCACTAAAGCATCTTTACCTGGAGCCCCACGCGGATTCTCTTGGTCAGAGCCCCCTCGGGGAAGGAGGCCTGGACACGTGGCACCGTGGTGCTGCTCAGCACCCCGCCCTCGGGGCCGATCTGGTTACTCTCCTGCTTGATCCGGGAAACCACTGCGAAGTACTGGGGGAAATCCTTGGTGACAATCCTGCAGATTCGCTTCTTCTCCAGTTCTTCCACACTATCCAGCTCTGGAGGCACAAGACAGGTAAAATGTTTAGGCATCCCCTGCCCAGGTTCATCCCACACACACCTGTGAGTCTGAGGCTTTGAATAAGCCTTAAAATGCCTAAGAAAGTTGGGGGGGGGGGGTTATTATTATTTATTACAGGAGTAAAAAAAAATGCCATTCAGTGCTATCAATTATCAAACTCTGTTATTTCTGTGAACTTTTGTATATAATGTCAAATCTTGACAATAAGGACCAACAGCAACACATAAAAAGACTTGCTAGGACACCTAAGTAGCTGGGTGTAACAGTCTCTGCAGCAGCAGGTGCCACAGAATGGCAGGTTTGTCACATAGACAGAAGTCCAAGGAGGGCTGAAAGAGATAGTCAAACTTCTTCCCTCTCTCATTTCTATCTGATCTTATAGCTCCAAATTACTCCCAGCCTCTTTCCCCATATAGTTCTGTAATAAAGAAAACCACAGGAGATCACAGTCAGTTCATGACCTATCTGTTCATGTCAGGTGCACAATCCAGAACTTTGTCACCTAAGGCACTTGAGGCAGTTATTGCCCAGACTGGCATCCAAAAAACCCTGACCAGACACCAAGCTCTCTATGAAACTGTGGAAGTGACAGAGCTGCCTTATGGATGCTAACTGTGAAGCAGGGAGCATGGTGCCTGTGGAAATTACAGGCCACATAACTTTCTCAGTCTTGTCTGGGAAAGCGGCCTGGGAATTCATAAAGAGGAATTAAAACAATCCTCAGAGACAGAAAACAGCCTTGCAGGTGCTGTTTGTCTGTTCCTTGTTTTCTTGCAAGAGAAGGTCAAGGAGTGGTGAACCCCACTGACCAATGATGGTGATGTGTTAGTTTGCTAACCAATAAGAGTTTTCTTTTCTGTACTTTTCACGTATCAGTCTATAAAAAAGACCTGAGGTAATAAACTGAGAGAAATTCTCCAGTTCGACTCCACAAGAGAGTCTGTGTCGTTCTTCTCGCTGTTCCTAATAGAGCGACACTGCCTCCAGCACTACCACTGAACCAAGAGTAAGCTTGCCTTACACATCAGGATTCCAGCCATTTGGTTATCTACCCCAAAATAACTGCAGTGTGTCCCTCACTTCCTAGAGAACCTTAATGCATCCTCAGATACAACTGAAACAGTCAGGTCATCAACCATTAGTGCTCTCAGCCACATTCCCAGTTTGTAGGGTCATCAGGGCTCAGAAAGGTGCATAGAGTACCTATTCCTATTAATTAGTTAAGCATATGACATAGTTTTCCCCACATATGCACAGGGGGAAACTCTGTGATACAACAAAAATATAACGCCTTTTGCAAATGTATGTATATATGTATATATATTCATACATATATATGTTTGCACTGGTGCCCCAAACACATTGGTGAAATCCCTGTGATAGAAACACCATACATAAATGGAGATAATAATGTAACTGACATGCATTTCTCCTTGTAACTTCTTGCACTTAGACTTTTTACCTCTGGTAATTGGGTTTCATTGCAGCACTCCACAAATTTCACCTCTTATTTTCCTCCTTAAAAAACAAATTTCTAAATAAAGTTTGTTCCTCAAAAGATGACATTTTTATTAGATCCAGCAAGAGAAAGCAGGAAGACCAGAAAAAATACTAAGACAAAAGACACTTGTAAAATACTTTGTGACTGAGACATTTTTCTCCTCTAAACATGTACACTCAACTACAGTTCCAAAAGAATTAGAATGCAAATTTGGTAAAATGTCAGTTTTCCATTTTAAAACATTCAGCAGGTAGTTTGGATTAATCACAGTGTTGCTGTGGATCATGTGTACCTACCAGAAGTGGGTAATTTCTTATCATAATGTCAGCTTCCATTTACTTTGACTCAGAGATTGATATCTGAAGCTCTCTAATGAATTAGGCACTCTGCCTGAAGCCTCTGGAAGCAATGGCTTGTGCAGGACACAAACTGAATTCTTAAGATTCCCAGGCAGGCATAATCTTGACTGGTAAATCCTAATCATCTCCTGATGATTGCTAGAGAAAAAAATCACTGTAAAATGCTTGCAGAGGTGACGGTTAATTGAAATTTTCCTGAAGTAGAAAAATAGTGATTTGTACAAGAACATTTCAAAGTCCTTTGAACTTGGTAGGCACTCTCCTTTAGAGGGGGAAGATGGGAAGATAAGAGTGGCAGAACAGTCAGGCATGGAGAGGAGCTGGACTATATATAGGGAGGTTATGTTTGGATGATACATATGTAAGCTTCTACATGAAGCTGCCCTCTAACAGAAAAAAAAAATAAAAAAATTATGATGAGCAATCAAGCTATCTCTCTTACTGCCTGAGAAATGCAGCGTTAGCATGACCAGCCTAATAAAATGGGGAAAACTACTCCTGAGAGAGGTTATGTTTCCCGAACACACCTCATGCATTTTACAGAGGGAAATATCATCATTACTATTTTCCTCTGCTGTGGACACTTCATTCCTGTGGGCAAAATGTTTCACCTTAAAATCCTGAAGCATTTTTTGATTAGATGTTTGGGTTTTGGAGGGAAGGGGGTTTCAGCCATAGAGAAGTATGCTGTACCCCCCATCATACAGACAGGGATAGCAAAGCACGGTGAGGCAAAGCAGAAAGGTTAGTGGCAGAACTGGGAAGAATCTCCCAATGTTACTCTCTCCCAGGCTTGTGCTAACAGCACAAGAACGCTTACAGCCATTCAGCTTTAGTGAAACAAGAGAAAGGTATTGTGAATATAATGTGTGCCGAAGTCTTCTCCTGCCAACCATGTGTATGGTACACTTATCCTGCCATGGTTTGGTGTCTGATCTTCCACAGGAGTGATGGAGAAGAGACAGAGAGAGGCAAAGGATGGAGGAAAAGAACATCACAGCTCCCCACCTTTTGGTGCATGCTACCACATGAAGGTTAAGGCTGTAGGACAGAAGAGGAACCCAGCCACATCCTCCAAGATCAGAAAGGGACCTCACACAAGCTGTCTCAGGTCAAGGAAAGCAAGCAGTTGTCTCTGGTGAGAGGCAGTTGTGGATCAAGTTCATCCACATCTAATACCTTTTCTTTTTAACTTTCAGATAAGGTAACACAGAGCAAGAATCTTCTGACTCGAAATAGAGTAAGACAAGTCACAGAACACCTGGCTGTTTCATGAGCTTCAAGGTGACTGTGGTTTCCCTTGCCAGGGCCTCAAAAGAATTTTGCTAGCACTGAAATAGCAAATCTCACCTGTACCTCGCAGACTGAACAGCTCTCTGAGTTGTGTAACCCTCTCTCAGTCCTGGCCAGAGTGGAGCTGACCATGTCACTGTGCACAGACCACAGGATGGGGTGAGCACAGGATCCCAGGTCTTCCCATAGAGAGATGTGGCCATTAAGGAATTGCTGCACTAAATGCATGGCATGCAGGAGGCAGCTTCCTCATGGGGAAACATACAGGAGGGGAATGGATGCAGGAGAGCACATGGCAAGGGGAAAGGAGAAACTGAGGGCAGGAAGATGCTGGTAACCAGACTCACACTTGCAGCTTCAGTGCTTCACACACATAACTAGACACTCCCAGTGCTACAAGGATGTTTCACCCTCAAATAAGGTGATGTCAGATAAGATAATGTCCTTTATGACTGTTTTTGTGCAGCCTTTTATCTTGCCATTCACAACATACAGTTTAACAGCAATATGTTTAAAAACTTTTCTTGGAAATGTGGCAAAATCACTGCAGAGTAATTTATGATGGTATTTTAAACTTTAAGCATATACAAGGTCACACTCTGGTTTGATCTGTTATGTAAAAACTCCTGCTTCCCATCTGAAACCACACTGTAGCTTGCACCTAGCTGCAAGCACACTGTAGCCCCAAACATTTGCATTTCTTGGCTCATTCCCTAGGTTGCAAATGAGTTTTTAAAAAAAATTAGCTACCCCAATGTGCACATTTGTGCCCACAATTTGTCTACAGGTACCTGTAAAGGGTGCAGGAATGTTAACAGCAAGCAGAAGTTATATATAAAAGGAGCCTGTCTGAAAACATAATGTATTTACCAATTACAACACAGAGAGCTTCTTCCTAAGAAAATAATAAATTAAAAAAATACATATATTTTATTTGATTCAAGTACAAATAAATGAAATATGGCCAAGAGCTGTGAATTGCTACCCTTGTGTTTGGAGCCACACTCCTTCTGCTCCTGAAAATGCCAAATTCCCTGTATTCCCTCAGCGCTGTATTTGCCTAACTACAGCACCATCCTTAAAATAAAACCTATTTAAGCAGAAACTCGACTGCACCAAAGAAAAACAGGCTCTTTACATCATTGTTCTCTCATAATAATAACCCAAAAGTTCTGCTGCTATTTAATCCTGCATTAGCCCTGGAGCAGTGCCTCCTGCTCGGGATTATTTGGGGTCTAGGACGAGGTTTCCCAGCAGATGGTGCTGCTTCCAGCACAGAGCGGGTTTTTGGCAGTCCCCACGGAGGGCAGGGAGCCAGGATGTCCTTGCTCGCATCCCTAGCTAAGGGGGAGAGCAAAATGGAACAAGACAGAGGAGCAAACTGCGTATTAAGGACCTGCGAATTAAGGTCTGATTGCCCTCCTTCACTACACGGGTAGGAAAGGATTTGTGATCGCAGCAGCTTTGAGAGAGAAAGGACCAGCTGCTTTTAACAGAAAATGGGCACTCCTGCAGCACCTCGAGGCACTTAGAGATGATTATGCAGATGAGTTTTCTTGCAAAGACGGACTAAATTTCTCTAAATGACTATGTGGTTGCTTTTTATTTAAATTAAAGCTTGCTTCTGCCTCCAGAGCTCATACCTGGAAATAAACTTGTTCCAAAGTCATGTCTTCTGAGATGTAAGATACTCCCCCAGAGCCAAGTCTGACTGTGGTATTTTGTAACAAACCGGTAAAAGTTCAGATTTAAAAAACCCAACCCACTCAAGTCTACAAATTTGCAATTTTTTGGCCATTGCTTGGAAGACCTTTTACATTGAAAAGGTGTCATTTAAGGAGAGCGGAATTTTGTCCAAAACCTTGCACTATTTTAATGCAGGGTGGGTTTTTTAAAATTTTGTCTTCCTAGCTAGAGAAGGATTAAGCAAAAATTAACTGAACAAATAATCAATACAGTGGATGTGTCTGCAGTATTTCTTCTCCTTTTCCTCTCACAAATGGCTGCCTGGATTTGTAAAAGCTAATCCTAACTTTGGCTTTTAAGGCATCAAATATTTTCACTCTAACAGAATAATGTCCATCATACTCCGTGTGATTACTTGGCTGCACTTATACCCACTAACTTCAAACAGTTCCCCAGAAGGAAAGAGCCTCCTGAAACCCTCAGTAGATAAGAAAGTTGTCCTATGGCTCCATATTGTGAAGCTTATTGTTTTAGGCTCTAAGTACTGAGGGCTTCATGCCCACCTCTCTCAAAGTATTTTTATTTATTGAGCTCGTCTCTGTAAATTGTTAATTTATGCATGTGAACTCTTTTTCATAAGTGTTGCAAGTTGCAGAAATTCCGAACAATACTTCTGTGCCCAGATTTCCTACCCCCAAATCAAACTAAGTTCAGTTTGAAAAGCACATGAAGCAAATAAGCAAGCTGCTGATCAGGGCTGACTACCTCACCCCTGTCAAGGCACCACTACTTCACCCAAACACCGAATCATCACTTCTGATCCCATGCAAGTTTGCAGAAAAGGAGGGGCAGTGGTGAGATTTTTCAAAGACTACAACTACTGCATTCAATCCAGCAGCAATCATAATTCCCCAAGCCATACTATCCTGGACCATGTCCATCTCTTGTCTGTTCCACTGCTTTTAGGTACCCTTCAGTGATGAGGTTTATTTTATTTTTCCAAATCCACTGACAAGACATACACAGTGTTTTTGTCCTCCTGTTTGGTTGGTTGTATTATATTTAGAAATAAATAGCTACAATAGATCATCATATAACAAGCGGATCTTTGCTATTCCACTGTGTTTGTACAAGCTCAGGTGCAGCACAAATACTTCAAAGTGAAACCTTTCCTGTTATCCCATTCCCAGAAGATCTGGAAATCAGTAAAAATGTTGTATTTCAGATACCCAGGGAGACCCTCACAACAGCACAACTCTCCATGTTCCCAAGGCATCCCTTTTGCTGAGGTTGCCCTCATCAAAAAAGAAGAGGCAGAAATCAAAGGCAGAGCTCCCCCACAGACACCTCTCAGAGCTTCCATCCACAGCCTCATCATTTCCTTCACATGCTTTTGCTGATAATGAAAGAACTTTCCTGCAGCTTGTACCCAAACATGCTACAACTTTCTGTGGGTTATCCAGGAAAAATCCTGTGGATAAACCCTTACAGAAATCAAAGTTCACACCACAAACTGTTTCATTCACACTCAGATGCAAAGAGCTCAAGCAATGATTTATCAGCACAAGTATTGAAAAATGCTAGCTAAGAAAAGAAAGCAGTGGTACCAAGGAATCACTGCAGCCCCATTTTTCTTTGCCCACCATTTTTCTTCAGGGGCCATCTGTGATCTGTGAGCATCTTCTGATGGATTTGTACAGCAATGCTCAAGCCAAACAAGGGAGCCAGACTTCCCAGATGGGCATCAGGCAGACAGGTTGTGTACTTTGTGGAAGGCAATCTCTAACAACACCGTTTGAAATAAGAACACTCTACAGGCCAAGCTCTGAGTCTGTGGGAAGTTCCTATACAGCTGATATTTACACTTCATCATTCGTTTGGAATGACCTTCCCATGGCCCTGCCTCAGCAGCAGAGGCACATGTACCTCAAGCTGGGTATTATTCTCAAATTTATGCTGGAAAGAACTGTGCAAGCTCTGCTTAAACTTGGCAAGACTTCAGACCAAAATTCACCACTCATTTCACTGGATGTCTCCAGGCCACTGCAGAACAATTTCCCCTTGCGCTCTTTCCATTAGTTTAACATGGAACACACACTGTATTCCCTGAAGTCAGACATCCTCTGCACTGTTTTATTTTAGTTTGTTTTAGTCAGCCCATATTAGCAAGCCTTCAAAAAGGCAAGGCTAGCTAAAGCTTTGAGAAAATATTTACCTTCATCCATGCCATTGAGTATTTCAGTTAAATCTTCATGTTTGCTGTCATACTGGTGCTCTTTCCACGTTTCACCATTCTCACTTCGGAGTACGATCAGTTCTCTTTCCTTGCCTCGCATTGATCCAAAATGTGGGATTTCCACTATGACAGGGCTAGAGAAAAAGGAATCATGTTATTTTTAACCCTATATTTCCTCACTGCCCTTAATTTCCTATGGGTCCTCAAGAAAACTACAATCATTTTAAATAGTTAATGCTATTAGAGTAAAAATGGTTTTAAAATTGCCAAAGCTGCACAATCCTTTATCATTTAAACTATATTAATGGATAAATTGAAAATCCTAATATATAGTTTGTTTTTAGTGCAAATCTTTTGAAATATCTGCCTCCATGAAAAAACAGTGGCAACTTTTAGAAAGAAGAGTTCTCCTTGCTCATTTATCCCAGGCTGTGGGTTATCCAACCTGCCTCCAGCACACAACACTGCTGACTTTTAACTGGCATTAGCATTGTCAAAATTCGGATTTGGCTCAGAGAGTTTGAAGGGACAAAGTCGGTTCAGAAGCAGTCTGGCTATCCCAGTGCATGCAACAACAGCCACTGACTGTAACAGGAACCATGCATTTATGTAGATTTTGAACTTAAAACTAAGTCCCAAAGTTTTCAAAGCTCCCTCTGGCTCTCTGTTGATGCAGCTCCTGTGAAATAAGAAACTGTTTTTCTTTAGCTCCACTTTCTGGTTCTCATGCCCAGCATCACAGCTGCAACCTCTGCACGGCAAACATCACTGGGGAATCATTAGATCCTTTCAGCACGGATTTCTCTGGGTTTAGCAACATCACGACCACATTTATATTAGCTACTGTCAAACATTTTGGGGGGAAGGAAAGGGAATGAGAAGGTGGTTAATAATACACCTATGTCACCAGACAATGTACCTTCAACAGAGGACTGCAAGTGCATTGCTGAACATTGTATGAACAACCAACAGAAACCACCATTCACTTCATGTGCCATTCCTCAACAAAACAAACACTGTTGCCAAACACTTCACAGGCAGGATATGCATTTTAAAGTATGCTAAGACAAACCGACTGAAATCACACAGTAAGTGAACATTTATGGATTATGCAGCTTTAAGACATTTAAATAGACAGTATCATTATTTTCCTACAGAGGTTGTAAAGGCTTTAACTGCTTTGTAACAACTTGGTTTAAAAGCAGCATCACATGATGGGAGAAGTGTGCAGCATTTCTGTGGTACTGTACGTCTGCCAGGTGTTTGGGTGCGTTAACCAATCCATCACTTGAGCATGAAATCACAACAGCCATCGTGGGGAAAAACAAACTAGCTTGAGACCCAGTTTGCACGTTAAATTCCCAGGGAGAAGAGTTAGTCTTTTTTGCCCCATGAAAATGATAAAAAGAGTTAACACATATTTTAGATGCTTTTAGGAACACCCAGTCTATTTTTCAAGTCTCCAGTTCTTTAACAAAAAAACAGGAATGTAGCTGCTCTCTCCCATTGTGCACAGCAAGAAAATACCAAAAATTCAAATACATTGCTTAAGATATTTACTCTCTAGTTCAAAAAGAGCACAAGCTGAAAACTAACGCTGTAGTACAATCTTTGCAGGCTAATATTTCAGATACTGTCTCTGTAAATATTTAGAAACTACACAATTTTGTGCATGACATTTACAGTGAGAAGGTATTGAACAGGTTTGGAACACCAAACACTCACCAATATTTTGAAAACCTAGTGCAATAAATTTCACAATATGGTTTGAAAACAACAGTCAAAAACATATGGAAACATTCTTACATATTTAGACTATACACTGCAGTCCCTTTGGGTAGCATACTTGGCTTTGTAAATTTATTTTAACAAGCCGCCTCTTGCAGGTTGAAAAGATCCAATCTTGCTGAATCAATTCATTCACTTGATAACATTTTTTTATGAATAATCTTTCATAAGTAATGGGCTTTATGAGATCACATTTTTCAAATGTTCTTCCCAAACAGTCTCACTTGAGGCCTGTAAATACCTTCTCTACCACAGGGTTGAACTTAAAGGACTGCCACTGTGTATTAAAATGTATTTAATGCAGTAGAAACACTTCAAATTTAAAGAATTACAAAAAGCACAGAAGTTATGAAAGCAGAATGCTGGCAGTGAATTTTACATGCCTATAAGCACAAGGTAGTAGCAGAGCTATATTAAATCAAGCCACTATGATTTTCTTTCAGTGACATAAATCAACTGAAAGTTTTTGGAAACTTAAAAAAAATAATGGGAATAACAAAAAATTGGAAACAAAATAAAAACTGTAGACATTCTTTATCTTTTCCGTACATATCCTACCCAATAAATTTTGTTCCTTGTGGACCAAGCTGCAGGATTCGGCTAACCATGCTCTCACCCTCATTTAGAGGGGGAGGACTTTTAGGAAGATGCAGTTTACTGAATAACATCCATGCAGCAGGAAGAGAAACGAGAAGGGGAAATTAGGAACAAGCTGTCATTCCCGACAGAACCAGCAGTTTACACCAGGGTGCCACTTATGGTAATGAACAAAATTTATAATTAGGAGAAAAAAGGCCACATCATAGTGGATTGTTTTCCCTATTTTAAGCCTGAAAAGTAGTCAGTTCCTACCACTGGTACTACTCATGGCACCACTCTATGGTAGGTGCTCTGCTGTCAGTCCAAGTGGTTTTGCTCCACAAGACAGAGACAGGCAGCTCCCAGCAACTCCAGAGGGAGTCTTGCGCATGTTGGGAACAGAGCTCAGTATCTGGGTCCCTTTGGGTCTCTCTAGGACAATTCTTTGTGATAGCTCTGTTTCTCTAAATACTCTACAAGCAAGAGGGTCAAAACCTGCTCTGGGATTTCAGTGTGTGACTCCTCCTGACTTCCAATGCAGGGTTGTATGAGTAGATGGGGGTGGGACCTGGCCTTTCCATGGCTTTCCTTACCTTCAGCTCCATCCTGCAGTTATCAAAGAGGCAAAACTCTTCTTAAAATGCAAGGGTTCTTTCCAGAAAGAATGGCAGGTTAGCGCTTTTTAATTTTTTAAGTAGCCTGTGTTACAGGCTCAGATGAGGTAGAGTCAATGTTTAGCTACCTAGATCCACAGGATAAAGGGAATGAAAGGTGTGACATGAGCATAAACAAACTCACAGAACAACTCACCCTAAAAACTGTGCCCCTGCTGGCCCCATTTCTACAAGTCGACTTGCCAATCCTTCTCCTTCAACCATGGGTGGTGGGCTGGCCAGTTTGTGCCTCTTTACCAGGCGGCAGGTGATGCGGGTGGGTGCCGTGCACTTCCGCGGTGGGATGATTATCCTCATGCCATGGTGCCGACTGCCCCTCATCGAACCCCCGCGTGCATCCACCATAAAACTAACCAGGAAACTGCACAAAAAAGAAAACACATCAATGAAAATCATCACAAAACAAGCAGAAGATCAGCAAAAAGTCAGCAGACACAGACTTTAAAACATTAGAAAAGCCATCCCAATCATCTAAACTAAAAAGAACATGAAGATCCTTTTAGAATTTGGACTTGCATATATTAACAACTGGTTATCAAAAGCAGAAATTGCTAAAGCTCTAGCAACATCATGGTGAAATGACACATTCTACTGAGCAATTTGGATTAAAAGTAGTGTAAAGTGATACACTACACAAGTAGTGTATTAGTAGTGCTTTGTTAGAGTTTTAAAACATCCCTTTGTTGCTGTTAGCTCTACTGTCCACCAATGAGAGTAATTAGCCTCACATGCATAAAGCAACTAGACAATGTAGAAAAAGGAGAATCAAAAGTGTTTATTATTTTTGGAAACTCAGTCTTTAAAATCTCCCCACTGTTTCATTTGCAATTACTCCTGATGGCTGTCAGAGCAAGTGCCAGAACCATGGGTGACAGTCCAGGCTACTAAGGGCTTCCACTGATGGGGAAGATAAGTGATGACTACCAAGTACATAACTTCCTTTAGGCTGTTGGCTCCCTGGAGGAAATCATGCCATTACTTCTCTTTGAAGATTAGATTCATTAGCAAAAAAGACATTAAGGAAAAATCACACTTGCTTGTGTCATTGCAATGCATAATTTTCCATTTTCTAATAAGGGAGTAAGAAATTATATTTGTAAATTATGTATATTTTTTAATATAATCCTTTACATTAGCAAGGGAATAATTAAAATTAACAATTAATATTAGAATAGCTTCAGGTAGAAGATGCAATAACAGGCTGGTATCCAGAGGGACAGAAATTATCAGCCCAGTCTTGAAGACAGTACAAATTTTGTTTGCTCCTTCTGTACGATAGATACTGACATAGCTGACACATTTGTCACGTGGCTTCACTATTTTCAAGGCTGTTGCCAAAACTTCCAGCTTTTAAGAACTAAACCTTCACATGACTAACAGGTGAATCCATTCAATTTCCTGGCTCCTGACAGTAAAGTGGACTAAGGGTGTAAACCAATAACCCAGGGGATTTTGATGGTTCTTGAAAAAAAGCCCCCAAGTGCTCTGAGGTACGACTGGAAATTTGTGCAACACAGTTTCATTTGCTTTGAGACCAGCAGGATAGCAGCAGCAGCAGCTGACAGGCTCTGGCCAGGCCTGCAAATAAGCTGTATTCAGAAGTCTGGCCAACATGGGTGGGAAAAATCTGCACAAAAGCAGAAGAGAAATCAACATTTGGTATTTAGTGGTCTGGAGGAGAGAAGTGAACAGGGACACAAGCTATTAAATATAGCAAGTACGACAGAAATGCTGTCCAGCTGAATTCCAGATCAAGAAGTTGCTACATTGCCTTTCCTCAAATTAAAATCCATCAGTAAAGACCTTTCTGAGATGACCCTAGCCCAAATTTATAATTTCTCATGAGCCAGACACTTTATAATACTGAGGCATGATATTTCACAGTAGTTTTCATACAGAAAAACTGTATCCACATTCCATGTTTCTCTCCTAGATAAATGCACTATACGCTCCAACAAATCCAAATGTTGCCACTAGGGTATCCCAGCTCCTCACAAGAGAAATTGTTTCAGCAGGACAGGATCTTGGCTAACCAAACACTTTCCATAAATATTAGACTGTGTCAAAACCAGTATGCTTGATCTTTAAATTATATACTCTATAAGTGATTTTAATCTTAGTATTTATGGACACTTAGCTGGCCTTTTAAATACGTACATGGTTCCTGTCTGCAGAGTAGCTGGGGCCATTTCAGACTTTGTATTTCGTAGGGTGGAGGGATGCCTGGCTGGAGCATCCCCAGGGCTGAAGCTGCAGCAGCTCCAGAGAGGCACAGCTGGTCAGTGCACCACAGAGGAGCTTCCTGGGGAGCTTGGCAGGGCTGGGCTTGGCCTGATGGCTCAGCACAAAGCAATGTTTTGGAGAGCTGCCTTTCATGTATAACAGTGTTAAGCCACCTCAGAATTAATAATAAAAAGAAGGCTTTCATCTAGTGCAAAAATGACAACAACTTACACTCAAATAAGATGCTGCCTTCTGTATCCAAACTATTTAAATGTTGAAAAGTATGTAAGAGTGCATTGCCAAAAATCTCTAGGCAGCTAAATCTGTCTTAAATTCATAACTAAAAAATAAAAATAAAAAAATCAGTAGAAGTCAAAAAGTCAAAACTAAGTGCCTACAAAAATCAGTCCTTGAGTTACCAGGGATGTTTAGGCTGTATGTAGATTTTAAGGTCAGTCCAGCCTTAGCAACCAGGAGTTTAGTACTGCTACTGCACATTGCTCACAGCAAGGGTAAATAACCTTTGACACGAGCCTCTGCCTCAGTGCAGGAACCAGCCCCTCCCAGCTGTGGTGTCTGTACCATGCTGCAGCCTCCAGTGCAGACAAAATCTGCAGCAAACCAGCCTTTGTGCACATTGTTCCCAGAGAAAGACAATCATTGTCAGCAGCTTATTAATGAATTATTTCCTTGTTTAATTTTCCGATTAGTAACTTACCGTTTAAAACAATAACAACAATTCCAAACAGTATTTCATGCACTTTCTATCTAAAAACATTAGTAGCTGATGCTTACCTAAATTAATGTAGCACTAATGATGGAAACTACAGTATGACCTCTAAAACACAGCGCTAAAGGCTAATGAGCATTTCTACTTCAAAACATGGAAGGGATGAGGATGTGGTTGGATGCACTACAAACATCTACACACACTCTGTGGGAAAAGAAGTTTAAAAAAGCAAAATAAAATGAGGATTCACAGAAAGCACAGTGTTATCACCTTGAATCATACTGGGGGAGTGGAGAGGAATAGCTGCAAAATAATTTAGAAAGCAAATGGGAAAATTAATGTAAGATAATTAGAGGCAAGCAACAGAAAATATCAATAAGTGCAAAGAAAAGGTAACAATCAGAAAAATAACAAAAGCAACATGTTTAAAGGCCAGCTTCAGAAATTATTTGGCTTTTGATTCACATATCATGACATATGTCATATAAAATATGATACGCATGAAAAAAAATCTGAAAGGGAGGGTTCATTTAATTAGCACAACTCTGTAAGTTCTCTGGAAAATGAAGAAGCACAAGGAGAAAAGCATTTGGTGACTATTTGGTCAGCAGAGAATTTATTGCAGCACAACTTCATTGAATTCCAAAAACATGCTCCTGTGTGCCATGAAAAGCCAGTTCTTGCGCTTTTCTAAAGCAGTTTATCTTCCAAAGCATAATGTATAAACATATGTGTGGCAGGATGCTTGAAAGGCATATCAGTCCATGCCATCCACTGCTGTGCTGTCAAAAATGAGTTCTGTGAGTAGAGCAGGTTGGAGTAAACTATATAAAGTTAATATAATTTAAACTACATATACTTAATATAATTTAAAATACAGTAAACTGTAATGAATCTGATTTATTCTACTTTGCAAGACTGGATCCAGTTCTTCTGAGTTTTTCAATACTGGAAAGCAGTGTGGCACTGCCTTTTCCTTCTTTCAGCCAAGAAAATGAAGGAGTTAAAAGCAACACAAAGAGAGAACGCCCACATTTTACTACAGGAAAAAAAAAACTACAGGAGTAAGCTCACATCTGACAGCTGAAGGTCATTTTGGTGAGGGTCTCTACCCTTCCAGGGGCCTCATGACTCACGATGCATTTCAATGTACTGCTTACAATGGACTCTGTTCAAAATATATGCTGGAAAAACAACTTATCTGAACTCAAGAAGAAAAACATAAAACATTATCTTGGCTTGAAAAAAGGAAAAACCAGAAGAGTTGAAATCACTGCCAACAATTTCTACTTTCTTCTCCTTCCACTGACACATTGCCGGATCTCCACATCCTACTCCCAGAATTCCCCTTCTGCCTGGGTTAAGGAATAAGAACAAACTGATGCTTTCTTCTGACAGCGGGCAAATGGAGAAAAGAGTGACCTGAGGCAGCAGCGGTGCTCCTGGCACAGTATATCGGGGAGCCCTGTGAAGATGGAGATGGCAAAGAGCAGTGGGGTCACAGCCTGGCCACAGGACCACCACACCGCGAGGGCTGGCAGCCCCTGCCTCTGGCCACAGACAGAACTGGGGACAAAGACAGGGATGAAGCACCCCAAACACGCAGAAAAGGATTTGCTGTTTAGGAAAAGACTGGCAGAAGAGATGTGGAAAGTCATGATCCTCTGCATATCAGATGTGCTGAGGTACTGGACGATTAGAAGGGAACATCTATTGATAGCCTCTAGGTGAAGATAACCAGGAAAATCAAATAGGATCATATTATAATATGGGGCCACAACTGGAAAGTAAATAAATGAATGAGATTTGGGGCTTTTTTTCCTGACAAAGGAACTGAATCCTCAGAGCATCATTTCTGATGGACTTCCTATGTCAAATCAGAAATGTAATGAGTCAGAAAAGCCTACATGTTTGGAGAATATTTTGGTTTATGCTCATTTGGAGAGCTATACCTGTCTGGAGGATATCTGTCCTCTCCCTGCTATGCAGCCCCACAGTTTACTCTCCCCTGGGCAGCAGCTTAGACCACTTCTGCATTCAAGAGGGTCCATGTACCAAGGGAGCAGATCTTATGTGAAGATGTCCACAGAATATATGTTTTGGAGGGCTGGAACCACGAGTGAATATGCTGAAGACCTAAGGGCAGGCAAGTATTGTCCCAGAGGACCGACAGGATGAAAACACCAGACCTATCTTCTATCAGGATGAAAAGAAACCAGAAAATTTTAGACCAATCAATGTATAACCCAAATTACCAGGAAATATTCAGGAATAAATTATTTAATAATCATTCTGTAAAGGCCTAAAGGATCAAGGTAATTAATCAAGATATTATACTTTGCCTGCCACCAGTCTCAAAATAAAAACAAACCAAAAATATAAGTGATAAGAGCAATTCATGCCAAATGAATTTGAATTCCTTCTTTGATGTGTGAAGGTACCGCCTTGGTACCTCAGCAAGCAATGGAGGTACGGTACACATAAGGTAAGTGCAGGATCACTTAAGTTACCTCAAAAGAGATACCATCAATGCTTTCCTGCTACACTGAAAGGGAACTTCAAGGGCATATTTCACTGTGATGTTCTGGTACAGCTACTAGGCTAAATGTCTTCACAATTTCAACATAGGAAAAAGGTCTGAAAAGTCTTTGGAAAATAGGATCAGAATTAAAAGCTCTCTTGCTAAAAAATGGTAAAAGGGGCTGGAACCAACAAACTGAAATACCATAGAGACAAATGCAAACAGAGGGGAGAAGCCAAACACTTAAACACAACACCAGTAAAAATTAACCAAACTTCAGGATTTCAAAAGAGAGCCAAGAAATTCTAGCAGGTCACAAACATTTACCAGTAGAAACTGAAATTACCAAAAGGTTAACTCTCATTGTGGGACTGCTTAAGTGTGCTATGTGCCAGACCAAAGAAGTGGTGATCCTGGTTTACAAAGAAGCTCTCATCAAAGAAGAGAGAGCTGGGGCAGAGCAGCAGGAATGTGCTGAAGTGGGGAAAGGATCACCTAGGAATGTCTGGGACATTTTAGTCTAAAAGCCAGGATTGTCTGTTAAGAGAGCATCAAGATACTGTTCTCCAAGTCAACTACGGATATGGCAATGGATTTCCACTATGAGTATGAAATAGGCTTAGTCTGCAGCAATGAAATTTTAAGCAGACCATTTGGGGAAGAAATAGCACAAGAAGATAGTGCACTCCTGAAGCTGGGGGCCTATAGAATCTCTTATTTTTAGCGATTATTAGGACATTCAACATACATCAGGAATGGCTTGGCTACATTTTATCCTGCAGTAAAGGAAAGGGTTGAGCTACCAGCTCTCTCGGGTCCTTTGCCAATGCACCATTCCATGATAACCAACAGCCTTCATCTTTTCATACTGCAATTCTTGACATTTTAATGCTAGCACTGACAATGTGCAGTGTTTTATCAGCTTGGGACCTAAAAATCCACTGTTGAATAGAACTGTTCAGCAGATGCAGGTGCAGACATGTATTGTGGGACTGTAGCTTTAGATTTGTGGGGCTTGATGTATTAGAAATTAAATATTTTGGTATGTGTCACGCTCATTTTTATGATAAGAATGTAATTAGTCACAAAACGGGGAAGTAAATTAAAACTGATATGAGATTTTATGTCCTGATCTCAAAAACTAAACAACAAATATTTACACTAGACAATCTAATAATATGCAAAGATTACTTACACATTCATTTGCAAATTTTTACAATATGCATTCAGACATCACTACTACTGCATTTAAATCAAGTCTGTGTGGCACTCTTAAGAAGCACCTAAATTATAGTGAAGACTCATAAGTAAACAAACAGCACCACTAAAATCAAACTACAGATATTGGAGATTAGGCAGGAGCTTGAAGGTATAAATAAAGAGACCAAATTAAAGCCCCACTATTTTTTTCCTCTATGAAAGAACAATAAGCATAACATTCTATCTCTGATTTCATATTACAGAAAATATAACACAATGCAAACAAAATAATTTATGACACTTAAAGCATAAGCAACAGAAAAAGCAAAACAGGACTCTTAATGAGAAGCCTGCAGGATTACAGAGCTTAAGCATTCAGAAAATTAAGTGCAGAAGCAAGTTTTTGGTTTGATATGCAAGAATTTAGACTGACTCTTGTTATTAAGCACCCTCCTTGAATTCAGTGTGAATTTTGCCACTGGCTTCAAGTGGAGCAGGAACAGACATGTTATCAGCCATTACAGCAGGCTGTATTCTGCAGCTAATACAGTTCCACATCTAAAGATAAAGAAAAACTGTTAAGTGACCTACCCAGAATGGATGGGACTCGAAACAAGGTTAACATTGTCCAAGGTGTCTGCAGCCCAGCTATAGTGTCTGAGAGAATCAGAATCAAACTCCCTTTGAAACGTCAGGTGCTTCAAAACAAAACAGATAAATTGAAATTTAAAATTAACATTAGAAACACTTGTCTTAAATACAAGCTTGTTGATATAACTATATTAAATTTAGATCTGGTCTTTTAACTGGCATTTAATATCAGAGTTACCTCCAGGGTTAAATTACTGGAAATCCTGTAACAGAAACATGAAATACACAACAAACTCTTGTCTCTTCAAACGCTCTTTTTGCCTGCTTTTTGCACTTCCTTCAGTTTCAAGAATATCTCTCCCAGTCTTTACTTACTTTTACAAGCCAGGTTAAAAGGATTGAAAAAAAATATTACCATTTGTACTGCAGTCATACACCATATAGACAGGCAGTGTAATACCACCCCTCAGAGGATGCCATTAGATAGATCCTTATTCAAGCAGAACCTGTGAATAACTTCCTTGTGAGCTTCACTGAGGCTGTGAACGCAGGAGGGGTTTGGTTTGTCTTTATACACAGCCAACATGGGCACTGTTTTGTGGAGTGCCACTGCCCCTACTCATCTGGACAGAAATAGCTTTAACCCTGTGAGGCTATAATTAACTCCCTCCTCGGACAGACACTGAGGTGTGATTTCTTTCTCCTGCTGTCCATGCACATGGACATTCACGCATCCTGTGCCCCACAACATCTCTCACACTATAAATCCTCTTACTAGGCAGCAAAGCTATTCCAGAAAAAAATATTTGTTTTCCTTTGTTTCTCTTGTTTTAGGAAATTAAGCCAACTAAACTTTAAATACTGTTTTTACCTATTTTCAGGGTGACATGAAAGTGTCTCCACAATTTAAGATGCACCATAATAAGTTACATCAATACAAATAAGTCAAGAAGCAACATACACAATTCTCACCTGGGATGGTGTTAAAAATCTCAGTGTTTTCTGTAAGTAGGCTGTTTGCTGCTTAGAGGCAAATGCAGCTAGAGAGAGCAGCCTGTTTGGATCGAAATCTCATGGGCTGTTTTCAAATCAAATTCAGTGGGTTCAAGTCAAACCAGAGCCAAGCACGTGCTTCTAAAACCTTCTTATTTCCACCTGAGTTTTTTTATATGCTGAGACATACTGGTAGTGCAAATTAATTATTTTGGATATAAATATCAGCATTAGAAGTAAATCTGGCAAATTCAGTCATAAACACAAAAAAGACTTCTCTTGAGAAACTTTCACAAGATAAGCAGGCAGATAGTTGTTGCTTTGCTGGCTGGAATGTGCAACACTCCCATCGCTCTGGGGTTTATAAAAAACTGCACTCTGTAGGCATTTCTTTCATTAGAAATGAGGATCCCTTTTTTCCTTCCAAAAACTATGGACACTGTAATTTACTGTCCATCAACAGAAATCCTTGTAGCGTGCAGCTTTGCTCTGTCACTCCTGCTCGATGCCTCCCTCCTTTCCCTAGCTCAACACCTGTATTAGGGATGTTCTATTAAACTTTGTGTTGTAGCAGATGTACTTGAGCCCTGATGGTTCAAGCACAGACAACAATAGAGGGCAAACTTGCATATGCTAAACAGCAAAATACGCCATCAGACATAAAAGAAAATTAATGCTGTCAAAACAGTGACAATTAAGCAACCGAAGTGGACTTAATTAGTGCCATTTGAAATATGTGTTGTAATTTAGTTTAATGAAGACAGTTTTCTTAGTCTTTCCAATAAGATACTAGGGATTCTCCAACATTTCCTGGAGAGCCAGTGGCTTAAGCAGGAAAGCCAACACTGTGGATTTCTGCTATTCCAAGTGATTTGTAAGAGCTCACACTGAGCCCATTCTTACTTTAGATACCAAACAGTGTAAGATTCAGACACGCTGTCTCAGGCATTGTAAAAATTTTGATAAACAAAAATAAATTTATTATTTTGCTCAGTGATAAACTTTATCATCAAAAATAGGACAATGCAAAGAAACAAAAGAAATTGGCCAAAAATAACAACACAATTTGGTGTTTGTCCTCAAAAGGCTTGCTACAGTGTACAGCATCACTGCATGGAGACCCGGGCATGCACCAGGACACATATCAACAAATAAATGTGGGGTCAGGTTTCCTGTAACAGATTAAAAATGCTTATGTTCCCTTAGCAGTGGGATATAGAAAACTAAACACAGAGCCAAATAAATTCCAAGATAATACCATCACTCCACAATAATCTGTGCAAGACAGAGGTGCTCCTGCACCATGGCTGTGCTCTAGGTTTGCCTACACACATAGGTTGGGTTCCTCAATCCAGTTCCTTGTCCTGAGACATGGTCTGCACACCAGGTGACTGGGTTTTTTTAAAGCATTCCTTTCTGACCAAGTGCAATCAAACAGATCTTCTGGACATATTTAGAGCAAACAAAAGCCAAAAGTCTGCAGCTAATAATTTTGGTTGAGAAACAGAGTAAGAAAAGCTGATAGCTGGACACACTCATCTTACACACAGCACACATCTGTGAATCTCATTTTTGCAGGCTGTTGAGGTGCTGGATTTTCCATGCAGGCAAAAAAAGTAATAAAAAAAAATAATAAAAATAAATCTTCCTGTGTAAGTTAGAATATAAGCAGTCAGAAGATAGTACATTGTGAGTGACATCAAATCACAGGATCCATTCTGTATTTGGTCAGGTCCCAGTGTTCCCTCCCTGGACTGAGGTAGGTTAAAAATGTATTGCTAAAGGGTGTGGCAGCCTTAGATGCAAATGTGAGTGTAAAAATACTGAGGGTTCTTCTGGCAAGGATCCTGCTGGTTGCATAACTGAATATCCAGGCTGTGTAATATCAGAGTTCAGCAAACAGAAAAATTTATGCTTCCTCCCAGATGAATTTATCCAGACTGAAATGATTCAGCAAGCTGCTATTTAATGGACAGCCCAAGTCATCCTGCCTTTGGCTGAATAAATTCAGAGGTTGATATAAATTATTCCATGGAGAATTCACTTGGATTTAGCCTGAGTTGCTGCATCCAAGGTAACACGTCAGGACACAGAAAATTTAACTTTGCTCCAGCCAGGTTATGAGGTACAGTGTGGCCTGGATTCAGACTTCCCTGGGAACAGGGTCAGCAATAAGCCACCAAATACAAATAATGGAGAATATCATGACTTCTAAAGAATTATTAGAAACTCTTCTCTAACACTCCATGTGTTATACTGGCAGTGAGGTTCAGTAAAGCATGGTTTCAAATCTTCCTCATTTGACTCCTTCCAGACTCCCAAGACTACCGGGGATCCTGGGGAGAGGTGGCCATGGGCTCATCTGTCTTAACCAGACCAAGAGGCTGGCAAATGCTCCTTACTCTTTTACATACTGATGTTTGTGATAAAATTAATTCCAAATAATTTACTTTGCTGTTGCAATGAGCTCCAGACAGGTCTGAGCTGTACAAAAGGAGAGAAAATGGCATTTACAGACAGGCAATGGATCACTCTGTATCAAAGTAGTGCGATTCCCAAAATAGCCTTAACTCCTCTCAGATCCCGGACAGACTTTTAGAATATTGATTTCAAACCACAAAGACCTTTGTTCCTGTGAATCTCATTGGTGGAACACAAATTGGTGCTTTTTCCCCCTGCCTTCTATTGCCATAGCAGAGATTATTTTAGAGCCCCTTTAATGTATAGAGAGATGAGAAAAAGAGGTGTGGATTTTTTCCATCTCCCATATGCACCTCTCCTGCTTCAGCCAAAGGCTAGGGCTGGGCAGAAAACCACAGGAATTCCAGAGGATGGATGGATAGATGGATGGATGGATGGATGGATGGATGGATGGATGGATGGATGGATGGATAGATAGATAGATTTTTGTCAGGACATGGAGGTCTAGAGAAGCCATGGCAGAAAGTTTTAGCTGGTCTCCCCTTCTCATGAAGATAGTTTCTTGCTTTCTTGTTTGTTTTGCATAGAATCATGGTTTTACTAACCTCTCAAAACTGGACTGGACATTTTTTCCCACCACTACATTCTTTGAGAGTTGCTAAGCATAGAGCTGGTTTTAAATCTTGCAATGTGGTAAGATGCACCCTGGCTGCTAAATCCATCCACCATCTACTTTAATGGGGGTCACAAACATAGCCAGAATCATAAAAGGATGCAATATATACTCAGAATGAAGAGTCTTCCTTTCTTCTGAAATTTCCATTGTATCAAGAACGCTTAATGAAGTCTTAGTATTAGAAGGCGTCAAAGCAGCTTTAGGTACTCAGTCCTGACATAGAATTTCTTGTCCCTACTGCCAGTAGTTGCAGATTTTGTTGTATTACTTCAAACCAAACAAAACCACAAAATCACTGCTATGCAAGCTTTAAAAACTCTCCTTAGATGGCTGTTGCAAATTAATGTTATTCGAGGTTTACAGAATTTCACTTAGAAGAAACAATCCAATAATAAACATTCTGTTGCTAAACAGAATCAAATTTCTGCCATTCCTATAATGCTACCAGAACTGTGGGTAAAAGCTGTAGTAAAATTGGACAGCTTATACCACACTAGAATTTACAGACTAATACAATCAAGGTTTAAAATGTACAAGTCCTGCTCCGTGGACCCTTTTCCCCATGAAAATATCCTCTGAGATCAATAACTCCCCAGTGTAGGAAAGCTCTGTGAAAACAGCAGCAGAAAACCTCTGTTTCATTACAATCCACCTTATGCTCTTCCAGGATATAAACAACACTTCCACTCCACAGTCCTTTCCAAGTAAGGATTTTTATGTGAATTTTTATCCAGCTTCCTCATAGATCTTTGACTTCCATGTATCAAGAAACTCTTGAGTAATTCAGTTGGATTTGGAAATCTGAAGCAACTCTACCAAGTAAAATGGTGAGGCACTCACAAACAAAACATACAGTACTCAATCTTCCCCAGCTTTTGGAAAGACTTTCCCACTCTATAATCAGGTCAAAAGATGCTGCTTTCATTGCATTAGTCACTGCACAAGTGTTTGGAAGATATATAAACTGAAGAGTATAATAGCTTAATCTTTAAAAGGCCAAATTCTTCCCAAGAGTGAAAAAACAAGGACAGCAGTGGGAGTCCCTCCATGTGGACAGAATAAGCAAAGTAATTCCCAGTCTACACAGTACAAAGGTTGCTTAGTGTAAAACTCATTGCTCCTAGCTTATCAAAGCACTCTAAAGACACACGTAACAGAAGGCTCACAGGAGCACCCACTGACCTCAGCCAATAATCAACCCCACACTCAGAGACATAACCGGTATCTTAAAGACTCTTGGTTTGGGACCCCGCCACAGGCCTCTTGCAGGATCAAATCCAGAAAATAGTAACCCCACCCCCCCAATCTCTTGTTCACAACTCCTTTCTTGCCCCTTTTCACCAGCTAAGAGAGCAGCCATAGTCTCTGGAGGCACAGCTGAGGCCTCCACACTGCAGTGCCCTACAAACATGAAGCACAGCTACCCGATGGCAGAGACACAGCACATACCTGATCCTTTGCTGGGACCAGCAGCTCTTCAATCATCATGCTGTCCCGGGCATAGGAGCTCCTGTTCAGCGTGTAGGACCTATCCGAACTGAAGGAGCGGAGGCTGTTGTATTTACCATTTATCATAGAAAGTGCAGGTGACAATGAGATGAACAGAAAATAAAAATAAAAAAATTAATACATGCAACTTCCAGGGATAGTATAAAATGGCAAAATATACATAATCTGTGAAATAAATACAAGGAGGAAAATGGAAAAAAAGTATTTGATTATAGTTAAATATTCCCTTCCCTACAATATGCATAAGCAAAATCTCAACAGATGCTTACTGCTTTGGCAGTAATGTTGTGGCTTTAGAATAAATCTAGAAAAGTGTAATCAGGTATTTAGATAAACTTTGATAAATATCTCCATGCCCTAATCCTGAAGGCGACCCACCAGGGCAGGTCTCAGGGGAGCTGTGGGTAGGTCACAGTGCCTGCCCACACAGCTCAGGTTGCTGAAGCTGGTTTAACTAAGAGCAAGTTTTATGTGTTGTCATTCTCTTTGTGGCTGAACCACTTCTGACATTGCTACAAACACCATAGTTATCCCAATAGTTAGAAAGGAAAGGATCATAAGTTTGAAATTAAAGGAAAAATAAATTTGCTTATTGACAACTAAGTACAGAGTCTGATGTTTTGGGAATTATTTTGTGCATGTTAAACTATTTAGAAATAACTATGATCACTCTTAACGTGTTGCAATTAAACCAACACAGGAGTGCTTTACATTTAACCCTGGAAGGTACATTATGGTATGTGCTAAAAACATGCTGCAGGCCTAGACATGCTTGCTACGTGACAAAAAATAAAGTAGTAAAAAATGTGAATTAATACAAAGCAACATCCATCAACATATTACACTTTTGAACTAGCAACACTTTTCACACTCAAAACTCTACAATATGTTTCATGCATTTAGTAGTTGCTAATTGAATTTCTCTAATCCCTTAGCACACGTTCCTTCTTGTGCTGGAAGCAGAACTGGGATCTCAACTACACACTGTACACATATGTTAAGCAGACTTTTACATGATAAAGGGGATAAAGAATTAAAGCTATATTTGTTATAACAGAGGGATATTCTCTAGGGCTGAACCCACCCCCTGCTCCCCAAAATAAAAGCATGTCACTTTCCAAAGCTGAATAAAATGAAGATAAGCAATGGCAGCAGCAGAAAGATGAAAGAGATGTAACACGATGCCATGCCTTCTTACCTGACTTTTGGACTAAAGCAATTTACATTGGAAAAGAAACAGGAGAAATAGAAAGCAAAGAATCAGACAGGAAAAGCAAGATGTTATGGCTGGATGGCTTATATATTTAATGTGTTCATTTCTTAATGTTACACTCAGAATCAGCAGTAAGATACATCCACAGAATATTTTTTGCTAAATTAAATACTTCACAGAAAAAAACACAGTATTTGTCTCCTCTGAGCATAACATGGGCAATGCAAAAAAATGAGCTACGCAGCAACAAATAGTAATGGCACTGCTAAAACCAGAAGCATGGGAATATTAGATTTCTCTCAAAGAAAAGATAACATGGGGTTGAACCTCAGATCTCCCTAACAGATTGTGACTGTGGAATCTGCTCTCCCACCTGCACAGGGAGCACTCTTTGCAGGAAGAGAGCTGTTAGGAGTGAAAGGTAAATCAGTGCTGGGCTCTGCACACAGAGCATGCTCCCTCTGCAACACCACTGCCCTGGTCCAGCCCTGATCATAGTGACAGGGCTGTGTGATCACCCTGCTCACACCAGATTTGAAAGCAGCATGTCAACTTTGTTAATTCAGTTTACTATGACAGGAGATGCTCCCTTCAGATCTAATTTGCTGATTTTCTGGCTAATGGACTATTTAAAGCATCTTGGCATTTCTCATGAATTTATTATCTCATAAATACTTATTAACTTCCCTAAAAATTGTAAATCAAGCACAACATGGCTGGAGTCTACGAAAGAGCAAATTTCCACTGCATGCTTGCATTTCTAATGCAGCTGTAACAAACAAGACTGAAGGGTAGACATCTAAACTTTACCTTATGGGAGTTGTCATTTGCTGTTAGACAATGAACTCACTTTTTAAAACAGATCTTTAAACTACAGCATAGGAAAAAGCCCTCAGGGCTCCAGCTTATGAGGTTTAATTATTAGCTTCAGTACAATTCAACTGTCAGTAACTACACTGCAAATCCACAACTATGGAAGTAATCTCTGCTCACACAGCTTTAACTGCTTTGAGCAACACACATTGAAGGCTTTAACAACATTCAAAAATAAAATCTAAAATGTTGATCTGGAAATACCTGCACTGAAATTAACATTAGTCAGATGACATATTAATTTTACAACATTTTATCAGGTTCACAGAAACTTTGGCCTGTTTTTCATAACACATAATCCATTCCCTGTCAAAATAAGTCCTGCAACAAATTTAGGGGAAACTTTTTTTTTTCCCTTGGGGGGGGGGAGCTTTTTTTTTTTAATGTTGTCTTTCTCAATTGGATTACTCACTAGCACCTTTAAAGAAATAAAAGCACCAAATAGCAAAATGATTTGTCATTCAGTTTTTCTGGCATTTACATTCTTCAGCAAAACACACCCAATAGGAAGCCCTCTACTGTGAGTATCAGTCTGACCAGTAGTAGTCAAAATAAACTTGGTTTGCTGACTGCTCTAGATCAGTTTCTAGACCAGCTGCAGACCACTAGCAAAGAGGTTCCTCAGAGATGTTCAGAGCATGAACAGAGACCAGAAAAAGTGAATAGTTAAGTTTTCTGTATCATTGCCATAAGAAGCCAACATGAATAAAGAATATGAAATAAAACTGCAGTGAACATATGCTTCAAAGGAAGTACACCCCCTCCACTTCAAAACAGACTGCAGTGCCGTGTGGAATAGCACGCTTGGTTTGTAAATACTTGTACCTGTGGTGACACACAAACATGAGAAACAGCAAATACAGTACCTGGCAGACCGGGCTCCCAGGCTGAAGCCCATGTATCCTTCAGCAGGCAGAGAATCATCTCCCAGCTCTTTCAGATCCTGGGGTCCGAGGTATTTGTCTGTATCACCTGTCATTGCATCCTCACCTGCCAATACAAAAGCTGGGCTGAAGTCAGAGCTACACGCATGGCAGATGTTTGTGTGCTTACTAAGTCATAACGCCCTTCTCTGCTCACCAATAAGGAATCAATCCAGTCACCCCCACTTTCCCTAAGGCTCTTTCCGTGCTGTGTGTTAATTATCCACCCTCTGAATGTGCCTGAGAAAATAATTTTATTGGGGGACAACCGAAAGAAGCAAAATTCCACCTTGACGTAAACCCAATAAAGTTATATGAGGGATGACTTTTGCCCAATAGTTTTAGCAAGCTATTGAGTTCTTCTGTACTTTGCATCATTGCACTCACTTTCCTTATGGAAAAAAAAAAACCGAGCTGACAAAGTCTGATCATTCCACGTGAGGGGAAAAAAACCCAACAAAACAACAAACCAATCGACAAAACCAAACCAAGCCCTGGCTGTGAGAGACAGCCTGTTTGCTCACCAGTCCTGAAAAGTGCAGCAAGCTAGAAAGGAGGCAGAGGGAAGGAAGAGGCCCGCCTTCTACCTTGGATATTTCTCAATATCTTTTGGAAGTCTGAACGTAAGTCGGGATTTATTTTTTTTATTATTATTTTAAATGAACCGCTCCCCACTGCCAGGTTGATTTCGGAAGGTAAGCGCTTCCCGAAGCTGTTCTGCCTGCGGCAGCGGGGCCGAGGGCGGCGCAGCCCCATCCCCGGATGAACATCCCTCGGCGGAACAAAGCCGGGCCCGCCGAGCCCCCGGAGCGGGGCGGGACCCCGGGACCGCCGGGACACGTGGAACGCGACCATCCGCACGGAAAGAGATCTTTAGCTGTTTTATCCAAAAAACCCCAACAGGAGGGGAAGTTAGATGTTGGGAGAGGCGGGCAGGCGCCACAAAGGGTTAACGGAGCAGCTGCCCGGCGGGGAGCATTTGCATGCCATTACATCATGCAAACCTACATTCCTGCATTGACAGAGCAAGTCCAAAATATGCCTTTTGCGGTTGCTGGATTTCGCCTCCTCCCCACCCCCGTCCCGTTCCCTCAACACCACAGAGCAGAGAGCGCTCCTTGTAAACTCATGGCTTGCCGATATTCTCTCCTCCTTTGTTGTGAACGCGTTTTAGGTGTGTTAAGTTTAAATTGCACAACTGAGAAGTCTAACAACAGCGCGTTCCCGAAGGTAAGAGACTCCCAAGCCCAGAGTCACGTTTCCCGCTCTCATTAAAGGAGTTTAGACTAGTTTCCATTTACTAAACTCAGGAAACCACAGGCGAGCACTGGTTATAAACTAACAATCAAGTCTAAAAATACCCCTTCAGCTACTGCTTTGCAAACGGCAAACAAACAGACCAACTTTCTCCTCCAGCCCAGCAACATCCAGTATTTTAAACAGAAGTTAAAAAGCTAAAATGTTCACAATACACCAGAAAGCATTCAAAAACCCGAAACAGAAACATCATACATCAAGTGAAACTTTAAAAAGTCTTACTGTTTTGGAAAGCCATTTTCACCAGCCTGGTCTATAAGATTTTTTTTTTCCCTGGTGTTTCCAAGAATTCCTATTAGTCCTATTAGTCCTTAAGCAGTGATTTAGACTTAATCTCCAAACCAGCACAAGCAAACTAATCCCTGTGGGTCATATTCGCTTTCCACACAACAACTGAGATCTTCTTAACATCTTGATCTCTTCGTATGTATTTTAGGACATGTGCATCTTTGTCCTCTCAACTCAGATTAAAGTTCTTTGCAAATATGAAACAAAACGAAAAATAATAAGTTAAAAAAAAAAAGAAAAATCCCTTTTTAATCACTCTGCAGACATCCCTTTAAAGCTTCTCCTGATTGGATTACAGCCTCCCTTGGCAAGCCTCTTGAATGGTGACATAAATGCAGGCACTCTAGTTATTTGTATGTAAATAGGGGTGCTGCGAGGGTGTAGTTTTTCTGTAACTTGATGCCGGGGCTGAGCAGGGAGCGCGGGGCTGCGGGGAAGGCGCTGCCTCCGCCCGCCCTTCCCGGCCTGGGCCGGCGCCTCCCCCGCGCCCACCCCGCTGCCCCCGGGAGCGCATCCTCAGCACAGCCCCCCTCCCTCCCCGCCCCTGCTCTGCGGGGCTGCTGACCACGGACCGAACCTGCGAGGCGAAGAAGCGGCCCGGGCAGGGCGAGAGATCTGGGCAACTTTCAGCAGCTACCCACTGGACCACTAAATTTGGAGATTTCTGCCCTTACTATACCTGAAGAAAAGCGCTACGCCACTATAAGGAACAGAGGAGGCATTTTTTAAAAGAGCATCGTTTGTCAAAGGCAAGGAGAATGATTTTAAAAGCCCCATAAAGTCGAGCTGTAAAATACCTTAGATGTTACCCTGCTCTGCAGCTAAACCAGCTGGGGCAGGATTACTCTAATGAAATGCCCTCATCAAAAGTAAAAATGCATCTAGGAGTGGTAATTTCAAAGAATTCCAGACATTGTTTTGTGATCGTGGGAGGCTGGAGCAAAATGGGTGGTGCACGTTTCAGCAATCCCACTCTGTTTAATTAGGTGGTGCAGCCTAATCCTCTGCGCTTCAGGTAACTGTGAGCACAGTGTTTGCTCACAGCACACGGAATTCCTGGAGAGGGTCCCATTGAAGAGTGAAGATAAAACTCATCTCTGAACACAAACAACAGAGAAATGCCCAACAATAAGGCACAGATGAGAAAACACTAAAAGATACTGCACTGCTTTGCTGCCTTTGCCATCCTTCCCTTCCTAATAGGATACATGTTGAAGAAAGGTAATGTCCCTGCTTACAGTGGGTAAACAAAACTTTTGCAAGTAGAGGAAACAGCTCAAAGTCCAGGGAAAACCGGCAGCAGTAGGTCAAAGCAAGGGCCCATCGGTTCTAGTCTCCAAAAGCAGCCACATTTCACAGGAGAGTATGGGAACATGGACCAGCACAAGTACTCCAGAACATTTTTCTAGCTGGCACTGACTTGAGCATGTATTTTCTATACCTGAAAGAGGTTTTTACAGTCATGAACAGGCGTGGTGTTTTTTTTTCCTTTTTAAATTCTTCCAGTTACACTTTGAACTCACACAAATTTTTTATGCTTCCCACACCAAGGACCTCTGCAAGGAATCATAAAAGTCAACTACCTCCCGCAGGAGGAGCAACCCTTTCAAGGTGGATCTGCCTCTTGCTGGTTTCACTGATGCCCCCTGTTTTTAGACTTCTCTAGAGCAGCAAGCATTGCTGCTTACTTTGTCACCCGTTACATGTTCTAGCCTATCCCTCATGCCATTTGTTTCGTTTTATTTTCTGGGATAGAAAATTCTACTGGTTTTTACTTTTTTTTCTCCCCAAGAATTTTTTTCTTGCCTCTGATCACCTTTCTCATCCCAAGTTTTCCCAGTCCCCCAGCAGGTCTCCTACAGCTGGGAACTGCAGGAGCACAGGGTAGGTGTTCTTTTTAGAGGCCAGTGAGATATACAGGCTCTCTGGCAGCAGGAGGGAAGGAATCATGTGGCTTGGGAAAAGTCCCAGACAAAATTTAATCATAGGCTGGGATCCAGATGAGCATTTGTCATTTGGCTTTGCTAAACATACCTGAGGTTTGTGCCACTCCTTCATCACAGCCTGTCCAGAGCTGCCTTGATGGCAGAAGAGGTACAGGGAACAGGAGGATGTTTCAAGCTGTAGCCAAAGTTTTGGTTTCACAAAGTATGGAGGAAAGCCAATACCAAACCAATGAAACTTTTATGAACCTGTGAAATTTTACAGAGCCAAAGAAACTCCGAAAACTGAGCTTAAAACAATATAATAAATCAAACCCTCTCAAAATGACCAATAACAGATTTTCATGCATGGTGATGTTCTGACCTGTCTTAAATGCTCTTAAACTGTTGTATCTTAGCACCTACTCAGGGATCAGGCAATGTGCATTCATGTTCTGTTAGGATGTCTCTCTAATCTTCCAGGGATTGATTAACATGATGTTTATTCTTACTGAGGCAGGCATCTCCATTAAATGGGTTTAAAACAGTGTCCTGGTTTACACTTGAAAGTTTGTTATCTACTGAAGGCCAAATAAAAAAAAAATTAAAACCTCAAGAATAATTGTTTCTTGAAAATATCTAAACTCTCCACACCTGATCAGGTTTAGGAGTTGCATTCTTTTTGTCCTTCACTGCTTAAAGTCTCTCTCCTCGTTGTATCAGTTTCCATGGCTTGCTGTGCCTTCTCTGGGACAGCAGCAACAGCTTTAGGAAGGGCTGTAGTGATAGGGCTCATGGCAGGGTTGTGGCAGGCACAGCAGGGCTCCAGTTCCCTGCACCAGATTAAAGATCCTGCAGCTGCCCAGAGGGATGCTGAGAGGATGAGCATGTGCTGCAGAGGAGGGGATTCCTTCCGGGCCTCCTGAAGGTAATTGGAGTTGAGCTTTACCACAGCTGAGCCCTGCTCCTTACCAGGCCCAAGTCCATAGGCACAGGGCTGGGACTCCCAGCTACACAGGGAGCCAGCTCACAGCTGGAGACAGTGAGAGGAAAGACCCAGTTCTCCCAGTCTCAAGTTTCACATTTATAAGATTTGCAATCTCTTTAAAAATAAAAGCACAGCACATGCTCAGTGCACTTTGAGAGATGCTCTCCTACAAACTGCTGCATATGAAGGCAAGCCCTCATTTCTCTTCCCCACAAATCATGTTCACATCTTTCAAAAAAACACAATTTCTTTTTTGCGGTGTAGCAGTTTCCGAACACTTAACCTCATTTGGGCAGATTTGCCAGAGTGGTCTAGGAAAAAAGAATAAAAAATCTCTCTTCTCAACCACTTTGACTCTAAACCAAACTCTCCTCAGCAGGGAAGAGAAATTACACAATTTAAATATGTAAATACTTATTTAGTGGGCACAGCAAGACATAAAACACAAGGAAATAGTTTCCTGACATTTGTCCCCAAGCTCTGAGCCTCTACTTTCCAAGTCTTCAATTTCTCTTGTGAGAGAAACCTTGAGGGTTGCGGCTCATTGGGAAGCCATTCAACAAGTCTGTCTCACTGAAGAGTTTTGGCTGACTACATGAACACAGCCAAGTGAGGGAGAGCTTGGATTTGTTTGCTAAATTTGTGCCTTCCTCCCACTTGGAAATCAGCTCCAAGGCTCTGAGATTTGTCAGAGTGCCTTACCATCTTGAACAGATTTGTTTCGACTGGTGTAAGTGGATGCATTGCATATAAATACCTAACACTAACACTGAGGAATTGTGGGGATGGGCATCACTGAGTTGTCTTTACAAATATGCAAGTCAGGGAAGAGACACAGGAACAATGGCTATCACCTCAAAACCTGTAATTCATCACAAGCCTTGCAAACCACCTCTTATCTGATTTGTGAGTTCCCTTTCAGTGCTGGGTTTGAAAAAGACTCTGTCATCACAGTATCATAGAATGGCCTAGGTTGTAAGGAACCTTAAAGATCATCTTGTTCCAACTCTGCTGCCATGGGCAGGGACACCTTCCACTAGACCAGGTTGCTCAAAGCAACAAACATCCAGCCTGGCCTTGAACACTTTCAGGGATGGAGCATCCACATCTTTGCTGGGAACTCATTCCAGTTCCTCACCACCTTCATAGTGAAGAATTTCTTCCTAATACTGAATCTAAACCTACCCTCTTTCAGCTTAAAATCCATTTCGCTTGCTCTGTCACTACATGCCCTTGTAAAAACTCAAACTTTCCTATTAGTCTCATTCAGGTCTCCCTGGAACCTTCTCCAGGATGAACAAACCCAACTCCCTCAGCCTGTTTTCACAGGAGAGGTGCTCCAGCCCTCTGATCATCTTTGTGGCTTCTTCTGGATTTGCTCCAACTGCTCCATGTCCTTCTCGCATTGGGAACCCAGAGCTGGATGCAGCATTCCAGGTGGGGTCCAGCAAGAGCTGCCCTGGTGCTTTGGACGAAGCCCAGGACACAGTTGGATATTTCTATATTTCTGGGCTGCAAGTGCACACTGCCAGGTCACGTGGAGCTTCTCTTTCACCAACCACCTCAAGTCCTCAAGGCTGTTCCAAATCCATTCTCCACCTAGCTTGTATTTATGCTTGGGATTGCCCTGATCTTGATGCAGGACCTTGCACTTGGCCTTGCTGAACGACATGAGCTTCACATGATCCCACCTCTCAAGCCTGTCCAGGTCCCTCTGGGTGGCACCCCTGGCATCCCTTCCCTCCAGCATGTCAACCACACCTCACAGCTGGGTGTCACCAGCAAACCTGCTAAGGGTACACTGATCCTAATGTCATTCCACATTGCCAACAAAGATATGAAATGGCACCATTTCCAACTCCAATCCCTGAGGAATGGCACAAATTACTGCTCTCCACTTGGGCAGAGAGTCTTTGAACACAACTCTGAGTGCCTCATCCAGCCAATTCCTTAGCCACAGAGTTGTCCATCCGTCAAATCTCTCTCCAGTTTAGACACAAGGATGCAGAGCAGGAGTGTTTATGTATAAATGAGTCTCTCAGCTCCCCTGGCAATAACATGGGTGCAGAATACAGTCTGCAATATGCAAGGAATCAATCGTATTACCTGAATTTCTAACTGTTGATTTGGTCTTTGTTATACTGCAAGTTGGTGACTAGAGAAACCCACCACAGATTTGGCCTTAAAAATGATCCCATACATTACAATTTATATCTTCAGTTCTAGCACCCAGGCTCCCCACAGGGTGTACAATTTCCCATCTGTACCTCGCTGTGCAGTGGGACACAACAAGTTCCTGCCCTGTTAACTCACACTATTATGCTGCCAGCTGAAACAATGCAGTATTTTGAGCAAGACAATGGCCTAGGAGGGCTGTTTGGAAAACACATATGTATGGTAAGAACATGATCCATTTGGAACTGCTGCACTGGGAACACAATGACAGATGGGAAATAAACCAAAAGCCTCAATGCGTAAATTAAACAAGAACTGCACACAAAGAATAGATATATCTTTTACACCTTGCTGCTTGAATGCTATGAAAATTAAAAGCAAATACATCAATAGGAATGGAGAAAGAGAGATTGACTAAAGAAAAACAAGAAAATGGAACAGTCACTTGTTTTAAAAAAATCAAGAACTTTGTTTTTTCTGCCACTGATTTCCACTATCAGACATTTCTTCCATTTTACCCTTTCTTCTATTTTACTCTTTTATCCAGTATTTAATTTTTCAGTTAAAACAATAAACAGTTATTCACTTTATAGAAGCAGCAGCAAAATTATTATTCCAGGAAAGTGAAGGTAATTTGATAAAAAAATCATAAGAAATTCAGAAAAAAAGTTAGTGTATTATCAGCAAATAGCTCAAAGAATTTTTGAAAGCACTCTTAATTGTAAAGCAGAAGTTACTGTTAGTGAGATAATAAGAAAATCACCTGAAAGGATTAGTTTTCAGACAGATGAAATAAAAGGAAGAGGCTTAAGTTAAATACCAGTGCAATACAAAAATGCAAAATACCTTCTTCAACATCTGACAAATATTCAGCATCACTGAGTATTTCAGGGGCATTGGCTTTACGAACTGCATGATTTAAATAAACAAAACAATTAAAAAAAAGTACATACTATTGATGTGTCAACAAAATCAATGTACAACAATAACAAATGTGCAATGACCATATCCAGCTAATTATGTGTGTTAGTCTTGGGTTTTTTAAACAGATATTTCTTACAACCACAAAGACTGAAAAAAAAAAAAAAATCAAATTTTTAATACCTTCATCATCAGACATATCAAGAACTTCATTCATGGTTTCGGGTACATTCATTTTGTGCTTTTCTGTAACAGTCTGTAATAGAAAAAAGCAATTCTAGTTATTTTAGAGTGCAGGCATAATTTTTCTTAAAATTCTAGTTATTATTAAAATTAAATGCAAGATAAAATTTTTATCTGCAGTTAGAAAAACAAGACTTAATTTTTTGAGCTTCTTATTCATGTTCTATTTTAAAGACACATTGAACTATACATTAAAAAGACTACAGAAATAGGTAATATTCTATTTTTTAAACTATGTTCATATTGTAGCATAAAAAGCATGAGTAGAAAGTTTAGATGATGATATCAAAAGAAGAATCAAATATACTGAAATGAACTTCATTTTAGGAGGTTTAATAAGAACTCTCAGTAGTCTAAATTTTGAGAAAGGGATATGTAATAAAACCAGACTTTCAGAGGGAAGTATTTCTCCTTTGACATCAGAAGAATTCTGCAATTTGAGAGCAATCTATGTGAATCTATGTGAATTTTTTTCAGAGGTACCTCAGTTTTGTGTTTTTCCCACAAAAGAAGAGCAAAAGAGCAATTGAAACCACATGCAGGCTAAATTATACCCCTGAAGGACTTTGTGCATGAAAGATACTCAGAAGTGGTTGCATGATTTTCATCTCAATGTTTATATTGATTCAGACTCAAAGGCCAATATAAAGAAAAACAAAAGTAGGAAAAAAAAGTTCTGAATACACCTGCAATCTGTTCCTAGAATACCTGTATCCCATGAATGACATACATGTGTACTTTTTACTTTCCAGCACAACAACCACTGGTAGAGGTTTGGGTCAGACAAGAGCTTCTGCAGATACCATTCAAGGAGTGCAGTGGAATTAAAGACAAAACCAACCAAAACCAATCAAAACAAACAAACAAACAAAAACAAAACAAACAAACAAAAACCCCAACAAACAAACAAGAAAAACCAAACAAATGAACAAACAAAAAAAAAATCCAAGCAACTCCCATCCTTATGGGGGTTTGAGATTCTATTTATTTTAACCACCATTATTTCTCATGCTCCATATGTAAATAAGAAATAATTAAAAAGTTCAGGAGGGCAAAATAGCCTTTCCATTTTCACTTACTTTAAAATATTTCAGTTTTTCTCTGGCCTTAAGAATACTCACTTGGCATTTCATGTCATCACTTGATGTAGGCAGAAGAGCTCCTCCATGCTCAAACATTACAAAACCTACAAAAAGCCTCACAATTTATTTTGTGGGAATTACCTGTAAAGCTTTTAAACATATTGTTAAACCAGCAAAATCACTGGACTTTTTTCCAGGTACTACTGGATTTTTTTTAATTGGTGTTTGAGTATAAATTATAGTAAAATAAGCTATGTTCATCCCTGATGCCTTTAAATTTACCTTTGGGAGTTGTTTAGCCACAAGACTCAAAATATAAATCTCAGCAATGAAACTGAATTTTTAAGACCCTCAACCGTAAATCAGATTTCACATCTAGATTTCCAAAGTCTCAAAATTACACTCTGATAAGTGGCATATTCTGATTTTAATGGTAATTATTTCTGGGCTTCTCTTGAGAGTAGGTATTTGAGGTTGTATAGGTCTTTCAGCATCTAACATTTCCTCCATCACAATTCAGAGCCTGACCCACCATCTCTCTGCTCCTCATCTACAGAAGATAAATGGTCAGTCACTTTATGCAGTGACAAACACCCCCAGCTTCTTGGTTCTAAAAGCCTAGAAGAAGCTTGTGATATTGAGAGTTTTTAGCATACATGTGTGGTTTTCCTGCAGCTACCTAACTGAATAGTTAGGTGATCATTCAAGTTTTGCTATCCTGTACACTATTCTCCATGAAATTTTTCTGTGTGGAAAAATGTTTTGGAATCTTTCTAAAGATAAATTTGTTCCTGAGAAAAATATAGAAAATGTGTAAGGGAAAAAAAAAATCAATATTACTTTCTAGCATATTCCTTTTTATCTTATTGTTCTGAAATGTATCTTTTGTGTGGTGGATCTTCTGAAAACTACTGAAACCACAACCAGGAAAATCATAGGAAGAAAATGTACATGCAGTAACATAACTAAAATCTGCCTGTCATCCCAAAAACTCGTCATATTGCAACCACCTGCTTGCACAGATAGACCACACAAAGGGATGATGACAAAACATGGAACACACACAGTAACTATTTTCCACCCCTGATATGTCTAAAAACACATACATGTGCATTTTATTTTTTTAATCAGAAAAAGAAAAATAGTTGCTGAAAGGAAAAAGCAAATTTGGAGCCAATATTCTGAATTTATGTTCTTCAGACCCAATTTGAGCTTTATTACTATGGTAATGTGTTGAGGCACCTCCAGTTAGAAAACTGCTTTCTGCAGAGAGCAATTTGGGAAAACATGAACAAAATACTCTTCTGAGAAATATTTTGGATTTTGTGAATTCTTCTGACAGCAGGTAATATTTGACCACTGCTAGTCCCTTCCATGTGTCCTGGATAATGCTTCCTGAGAGGCATGACAGACAAGCTGGAGTTCACATCCACACCAGGGAACAGATATTTGGGATTGCAGGGGCTGACTGTGGCTGCTCACAGAATACAGCCTTTCACCATCCTATGGAAGGGGGCAGAAACCACTCAATGAAGCACCTTTAAGTAAATTCCAACCATTTTTTTTTATATTGGAATGAGTTCTCTTAGGTCAAATTCAAGCCATTAAACATCAGACCGTTGGGAAATGCTCTCAAAGGAGGGCAGCAGCTTCTGTTTACACAAGCCTGTAGGAACATCTTTTCAGCTGCAAAATTGTTCCCTAAACAACAAGATGTGTGGACAAACACTGTGTGGAGAAACACTGCAGTTATGACCAGTCATAACTGGTCATATTTTACTCAGTTGGTGCTCTTCTGTGTACATCTTCATAGTGTGTACTACTTTAAAAATAGACAACTCATGTTTTACTTAATATTGACTTTATACTGCTAAAAAGAAATAGGTGACTGGAATCTTGGTAGTCATGTAACTAAACAAAGTTTATAGTCATACTCTGGCTTTGGAAAAATTCTTCCATTCCCTACCGAACTGAATTGTACTTACAATTGTAGTCATGGTTTCTTCTGTCACCACCTTCAGTGTGTCAACAACTGAAATGTAGCCAAGTCGCTTAGCAATGGCAAGGGCAGTGTTTCCATTCTAGCAATTGAAACATTTGTAACAGAAGTTGAACGTTAGCAAGAAGTGTAGGAACTGGTGGTTAAGTACAGAAGAATGTAAAATAAGAAAAAAATGTTTACATTTTCTGATGGAAATAAATATTTGGCTACTAGCACATGTAAATGGGATGAAATGGGATGAAAATGAAGAGGTTTTTAGATGTTTGCTGTTCTCGTTATGGGAGAGATGATGGTACAGAGGATGTGGAAGTGATGGAAATAGGCTTCCTCTGCTCTTTTCCTGTCCCACCACACACATTTTTCAGCCCAGCACTTACCACAGTGAGCTCATTGGGCGCAGCGCCGTGCTGGAGCAGGACGTTGATGATGTGGGTGTGCCCCTGCTGTGCCGCCTGGTGCAGCGGCGTGTACCCGTTCTGCAGGCAGAAGGGAAGAGCAAAGGCAAGGCTGCAGTGGGCACAGCGCACACAGCAGGCACAGCCTCCACGGGGCGAGCGGGGAGAGCTGGGACACTCACCTTCGTTTTGGCATTAACTTTTGCAGAATGTTGCAGAAGGAAGTTCACAATTTTTATGTTTCCGTAGTGGCAGCCAACGTGCAAAGGAGTGTATCCCATCTAGAACGAACATCAGCAGTTAGTAAATGTGAATATACTGCATGTTCCCTGATTAAAAAAAAAAAAATATCAAAAAAAGAAAACAGGCATGAAACGGGAAAAATCCCATTAAGCTTTATTTCTTTGGATTATTTGAAAAATCCTCCAACCTTGGAAAAAAACACACTTCTCATGAAAGTCAATTAAAGTGCTCACTGAGTACTTCCATCAGGTCCCTCAGTGCCTTCAGGTGGATCCCACCTGAACCCATAGATGTGTGTCTCTCTAGAAGGTCTAGCAGGCTGCTGACCATTTCCCCTTGGATTATGGAGACTTCTTTCTGCTCCCCATCCCTCTCTTCTGCCTCAGGGGTCTGGGTACCTGGAGAACAACTGGTCTTACTAGTACAGACAAAGAAGGCCATTAAATACCTCAGCCTTTTCCTCATCCTTTGCCAATATATTTCACCCACAACCAATAAGAGAGAGGTTATCAGCCCTCCTGTTTTTGCTACCGTATGCATAGAAATGTTTTTTTGTTGTCTTTTACAGCAGTAGACAGATTAAATTCTAGTTGGACTTCATAATTTCTAATTTGCATCCTGCATAACCTCACAATATCCTCGTAGTCCTCTTTAGTGGCCTGCCCCTTCTTCCAAAGGTCATAAACTCTCCTTTTTTCCCCTGAGTTCCAGCCAAAAATCTCTGTTCAGCCAGGCCAGTCCTCTTCCCTGCTGGCTCATCTTTTGGCACACAGGGATGGCCTGCTTCCATGCCTTTGAGATTTCCTTCTTGAAGCACATTCATTCTTCCTGAATTCCTTACCCCCACAGGACTGGCTCCCAAGAGATTCTCTCAACCAGTCTCCTAAATTGGTCAAATCTCCTTTGGGAGGTGGCAGTTCTACTGACCTCCCTTCTTATGTCTCCAAGAAACAAGAACGGTAATTTTGGGAGCACTGTGCCCAAGACAGCCTCTGACCATCAACTCACCCTTCAGTCCTACTGTTACAAACACAGCTCCAGCAGGAGCCTTCCCTAGTTGACTCCCTCACCAGCTGCATTGGGAAGTTCTCTTCCACACATTCCAGGAATCTCCTAAACCATTCCCTCTCTGCTGTGTTATACTTCCAGCAGACATCTAGTAAGTTGAAGCCCTCCAGGAGAACAAGGGCCATGGACTGTGAGATTTCTCCCAGCTAGTTGGGTGGTCTGTGGCAGACTCTCACCATTACATCTGCCTTGGCCTTCTGTAGTTCTTACCCATAAACAATCTGGAGCTAGATCCAAAAGCCAACCTTCTGGGTAGGAACACTGAAAGACAGGCTGGTATTGTATTGACCAGGCACCTGCTGCTCCTATCAGTGTTTAAGGGTGAAAAAAATTTTGAATTCCCACTCTGAAAATAAAAACCAGGTGTCCAAAAGGCAGAAGCACACAGTTCAAATCTGCAGCTTGCCATCCTGCATTTTAACATCTATGTCAGTGAGGTGTGCTCAGGTTAGACAACTTGGTCAAAAGCACCACCGAGACAAGTCCAAGGTCAGCCTGGGGATCAGGAGCCAGCACTACACATATTCAAACCATCAAGTCAAAGCTGCTCAGGAGAAAGAAAGAGAAAACCTCTGATGTGAGCTATTTCCACTAGAAAGAAGTCTCAAGTGTCCATTGGTTAAACACCAATTTTTTATGTCACTTTGCCTCTGATAGTACTTCACACAAGATTACCTAATTTCAGTTGTATTAACGCATGCTAGGAGATGGTAGCTGTGACAGCTACTTTAAATTAGGGTGTGTAATTTGTTTCCAGTTAATGATATACCCTTTGCCATCTAAAGAAACTCCTAACTTTGACAACCAGGATGAGTTAATCAGTGCCAGAAGCAGCACTGAATCAAAATTCCATTGACATCAGCAGAATGAAACTTTCTGCTGACTTATGTGAACACTGGATCAGATGCCAAATGACTACAAGGAACTTTTCCTGCACAGAATAATAGCCCACAGTGGTAAATGCCAGAGCAGTAGCTTAAATGGAATCATGAAATGAACAGAGGGACCTCATTTTACAGATACTGTTAGTTTAGGGTTGGCTGAATAACTTCCTGTTCCCTAGGAGTGCCTGGAGTTTGACTCTGACCCATCAATATTCCTCAGCAGAATGATGACTCACAGTCATGTACCTGAAACACAGCTTCTACAGACCCTGCCTCTACAAGGGCCAAAGACAAGCTCAGATTGTGAGACCTCCTCCTACAAAATCTTAATTCCTTTCTCCCCCTTCAAAATACAGGCCTCTTAACGTGATCATCAGGGTAAAAAAAAATAAAAATAATAAGCATAAAACCAACTGGAGAGATGAAATCTAAAGTCAAGGACCACCTGCTGAGAACCCCCTACTAATAACCCTAAAACATAAAAATCTGGAGCATAGAAGAGAGTCAAAACCAGCTGATCTCAGCTTTCCCTTTGAAGTGATCTGTAAAGGCTCCTCTCCAGCCTGTAACAATGAATACTGAAAAAGGAGCTATCAACCCCCCCATATTTACTGCAGTGCAGTGACAGTTTTCTTCTAGAAATGATATACAGAGAGACTTGCATGTGGTATGTGGTACCTTCAAAAATGGCTGGAGGAGCAATTATTGTCTTTGTCACTCCTGACCAGTCTGCTGTTTAAATTAGAGACTAAATGAAAGCTTTTCCTCCTTCTTCTCTTCCCAATTAAAGGTGGAAATCATGATATTTCCAGGGTCACACACAGTTCCGCTGAATCTGAAGCAGGCTTCCTCTGAAGCTCTGGTGCTGCTGGCCTGGCTGTGTGTGGCAGCTGGAGGGTGTGCACTGAGAGGCACCTCCTGCCACAGGCACCGCACGTGTTCCCAGCAGCCGTGTGGGCACCTGCTCGGCCTGGTGGCAAAACACCAGTCCCCTGCCTGAGGTTCTTGGAGGGTCCTGGGAGCTTTCTTTGAAGTTTGCTGTAGCCTGTGGTCATCTCGTGTCAGGTTCTGTTTGGTGAGGCAGCACTCAGTCACTGACAGCAGAGGGACAGAAATGTGACACGGTGTGACACAGCTGGCTGGGCACATTGGCCCTCAGCACACACCGCTGGACATCTTCATGTTCACAGCCAGCAGCATCAGGAGTGAAGGCACATGGGTCAAAGTAAAACTAGTTAGCAAAATGCCCTTTCAGTGCCTGAAACCTGGGGAGGACATCATTAACTTCTCAGTTAGAGCCCAGATTCCTGAGTTCAACTCCTTCTAAATCAGGAAGGCACAACAATTGCATCCCAAGATCCCCACATAAACCAAGGTATTTTACTGACTTTCTGAAACACTCCAACTGGCAGATTCTGCAATTACACAATTAAATTAACAATAAAAGTAACAATTCTCAAGGCTACTTGAGCTTGCTACTTTCATTCTCTATAGAAAGGTACCCAGGAGGACAAAATATTTTGCTTCAAAATATATTAATAATTAACCCCCACACACACAAACAAACAAACCCTCCACCAAAAAACCCACCAAAAAAACCCCCAACCAACCAAAAAAACCCCAAACCAAAACAAAAAAACAAACCCCCCCCCCCCCCCAGCTCACAATTATATAAATTTCTGCACAGCAGTTCAGGCTTAGTTATAATCAGTGGCAAAGCACTAAGGGATTTAGGAGGCAGCCTAATATTGAAGAAGTTACTTCCAAGAAAACCAGGGCTTTTGTTTAACACAGTTCTAACAGACATCACCTTCTGGCTGTTTTAAAGAATGAGCAGCAGCAGGGGAGTTAGCAGCTGGGAAGGGTTTATCAAAAGCTAAAAGAATAAGTGTCAAGAAAACAGAAAACAAAAAATACTGAACTTTTAATTTCTAATGGAACATATAAAGAATCCCTTATTCTCTTGCCCTTCAATTTTTACTTTTGAGGGGAATTATCACAAGTCTTTTATATCATGTCAGTGAATTACTTTAATATCCTCCACTGGCAATAACCATAAATTATAAAAGCTTGAATTACTGCATCTTTCTAGTCATGCTGACTCTCAAGCTGGTAATTTTTTGGTTTTCTGCTGTAAATGTCAGACAATGAAGCTACATTATTATTGTTTATAGGGCTAGAAATTGCTTTAGATCCAAAGATCACAAAGGCCTGACTGAACGAAACAGGCAAACCTGGGTGTATATACACAGACACTTCCCTGCTTTGCTGAATCAGGACCTAACACATTGCAGTACCTTGTAAAGATTCATTATTGCACATTATTAGGCTGGAATTTTCCACAGAAACATCTTGATAACAACTGAGCATGTACAAAGAGCCAAAGAGAGACAGATAATGCACCGTGAAGATATACTGAAGACACCTGTATTTGAAAGTGGTTTTCCTCAACAGCACTTCCCTCCCTCCCTGCCTCCTCCTTATCTCCTCCTGCATCTGAAAATTAGATATTCCAATGGAAAAGCTGGAGTGCTTTTATGAACTCAGGCTGCTATGGGGCTCCTGTCAGAACAAAGGAGGTAGATCTGAATAAATCTGAAATAAAAATCCCAGCTCAACCTGCAAAAGAACATCATGACCTCTCAGCCACCATTATTTCCTACCAAAACTACAGTTTTAGAAACAAAAGACAGTCTAATACTGTCTTTGTTTTACAGACAGACATCAGCCAGGGACTGAGAGACCATCAATTCCCCCAGTGGAGACCCAACACCAAGAGCAATGTAGTGACTATTTGACTAAGAAACTTGCACTGAAATAAAAGCTCCAAACCATGCTTTTCATCCTTGACTGAACCAGTGCTTTTCTCTCAGTCTTCCTTTGCCAGTCCATCACAGTACTGGTGTATCCTACAACTACACTATCCAGTGGGATAAACAGGGAAAAATGACATGTGGAGACCTGCTGAGCCATGAAACAATATCTACTCGTGCCAACTACCAGCATAAAAGCCCTGAAACAAAAGCAACATCCCCTGTACCAGGACAGCTTTTCACACTCAGCATGACCACCAGAGAAGGGATATCTGCTTGCAGCCATGGCTTCAGACTGATTTTCAACTCCCAATATTATTGTGAAGGGAAGAGCATGCCTTGTGTTAAGCATGATATGGCATAGCATATTTTCAGCACCAAAAACTCTTTAGCATACCTAAATTCAGGCAAACAAATGCAATGTCAGAATAAACAGGAGCTGCTGCCTTTGCTGCAGGACACTAACATGCCTTCTGCTAACACCAAATTCAATTATTAAAGCTCTATAAATGTGAAGGGTTTTGAAGCAGCTCAAACTTTACCACCTGAAGTGTATTTTCTAATATGGCTGAGTTTAAACCATATAACAAAATCTCATTTTCAAGTGATAGGAGCAGCCTTATGGCCTTTCAGGCACTAGATCTGGCCTGCTACACCAGCATTGTTTACATTTCAGCATTCGTTTAGACTCCTGCAGCTCTGGGATTAGAGGCTATTTAGTTAATTAATGCAGCAAAACCAGAAGGATCCCACAACATGATTAATAAATGGACTTCATAACCAGCAGCTATTCTTCCTTTCATGCCTTTTTCTACTACAAAGGTCAGGGGAAAAAAAATCTTCGGAAGGAAACTACTCCAAGAGAGACCCACAGATGCAACTGTTCACTTCTGAGAACAATTTTGAAAATGCTCAGAAGTTATATATCCAGAACTGATCCTAATCATATAGATTAATCCCCTGTAGAAGTGATTTTCTGCAATCTGGATTTTTTTCTTCCCTGCTACAGTTCCAAGATGCAAAATGCATTTCTGCCCCATCTTCTCCTTTAACCTCCTGAAAACTCCCCAGAGTGTGTGCAGCCCTCAGAGCATGAGCAGGGTCAGAACTCCCATGTGTTAGAATTGCAGACTCTAGATGTTTTCACAGGGAGGGTAAGTTATATATAAACGATGACTAAAGAACATGTACCAGACAAGGAAGATGATAGTTCATTGGTCCCTACTCAAGAGTTCAATGACCTAGTGATATTAACTTAAATGATATGGAGTGTTCTCCCCCTATTGACAGGTACAGTGCTGGAGTGACATAACCTATGCTTGCTTATCCGGTAAATGAGAAATATGATAAGGAGGGAAAACAAATAAATAAAACTGACAAAAAGAAGTGTTACTGAACAGTCATCTACGCCCCAAAAACTGAGGTAAGAAAAGCACATGGATGTGAATGGAGGGAAGGAAACAGAACATTAGTGGTGACACTGCTGGTACAGAGATCCCCAATATAATGTCACTCTGAACTGTGCTGCTTCACTGACTTTTAAGGCACGGATGGCCACATCTCTGCTGCTGTATGTCCAAAGGAATGAATCTGAACTGGACATGCTGGACAGGATCGTGCAAACATGCAAGCATAGCAACACAGTGCCTCCGAAGCCAACTCAGCTGTTGCTTATCTTGTCCCCACTGCCTTTGGTTTTAGAGGCAGAATGTACAGCTAATCCATCTAAATGGAAAAGCTTGTAACTGCAGAGCTACTATGTTACAAGCCAATCATCTAACCTTCACCTGTACAGAACATGAGGTCAAAGTATGGCCGTTCTTATAGCATAACATTTTTCCTCCATTGTAGAAATTCAGGGTTTTCAGTTCTTTCCTAAAGAACTCAAGGTGATCACCAGTTTGTCCAGAAACTATTCCCTGCTAAAACACCCTGTACTGCATTGGCACTTTTCTTATATCACAGGCGGCAGCGAGCGGATATCTGGCAGACAGCCTCCATGTGGCTGACACTCTGGAGCCTGGAGAGCTCATTGCTGCACAAACTGAGCAGATGGGACCCTGCAGAAGCCAGTGGAAAAGCACCAGGCTCATGCCAGTGCGTAAGCCTCAGCTTATTCCACTCTAATAGAATCCTGCAAGGCACGTGGGTGCTCTCTTCCCAAGGAACAGAAAGTGCCCTACAGCAGAGACAACTAGCAGAGTGGACAGGAAGACAAGCTGTTGTGGGTATTCTTCCCCACAGAAGCCTACAGGATGGAGAATTTCCCCAGACAGGTAACTTCTTACACCCCAAAGTAGTCCTGCTTAAATACAACATGACTTCACCTGACTTTTGAGTCCCTGAGCCACTTCCTAACAATTAATGGGCAGGACTACGGAAACAAGAGTGTACTGGGAAACTATTCTTTATTCACATTAGTTACACATATAACTGAGGAGGACTTGAGGATGAATGACAAGGGATTTACTTCTGCCTTTAAAATTATATGACTATTACTGATGACAGGACTCGTGCTGCACACAGTAAAATACGACTGTATTTCCCCCCCATTTTACCTAATGACTAGGTTAATTTTCAGAGATGCAATTAAGAAATTCAGCTCCACAGAGAGGAAACGCCTGAATGATGAACTGAAGCCCCTTTTCCATGTGTCTCTAAAGAGATCTACTTGATCTACTTGCCTGCTCCACCACACTGCCAGGCCTGAAGCTGAGTACAGAGCACCAGGCTGTCCCTGGGACCGAGCAGACATGTCCTGCCTGCCTCTCAGCTGTGACAGTACTTCAGATGTTTCCACCACCCTAATGTGACTAAAAGGCCACGGCAGCCCAGAACGGGGTCCTATTTGGACACTAGAGAGCCAGCAAAGCAAACACGTGTGTCTGCCTGCACCTGTCGATATAAATGTCTCCTCAGACTGCTTGCTATTTGTGGGACAGAGAAGTCACTGCACAGAGGTGCAAAGGCAAACACTCAGACAAGTTGTATGGCTTGGGAGGCCATTCAGCTCTGACCAAGTTAAAAGAACAGGTTCTGCAATGTCCTGCTACCGAAACCAAAACCAGGCAGAAACTATCTATAGGAAGACAACCACATTCATGTGAGGAAATTGTGCAAAGAATGAACCAGGACAGATCTCATCTGCTACTGGGTGGTCTGGCAAATAAGGACCCTGACTGATTCATCTTTAAAATACAGGCTGAGGATATGCTACTGAAGTATAAACTGGGAAAAGCTCCTGGGATTTTAGCAGAAGTATTTCAGGTTTATGTCAGGATAATGCTATTGAAATCAGTAGCTGGTACAGTTGGAATTACATTGTAGAGAAATCAGATAACAATGACTTTTCCTTCTGCCACAGATTATAATCAGCTGAGCTGCAGACAGACATGATGACGGACTCAGCCCTTTCTGAGATGTCAGTGTAATATGATAATATTGCTGAACAGTCTGACGCACCTGGACATTCCTGGGATGCAAGCAGAGTACCTAACTCGTGGCATACACCTAGCAGAAAGCAGTGAAAGCTACTACTCTGCAAAAGAGTGCAGGTCAGATTGTGAGACATGGTTTATTTAGCTGATCTGATCTGCTACAGTCAAAGCATTTGATCTCAACCCATTTCTTGCCCAGCTAAAGGAATGCCTTCAAGATCTAGACAATGCTTGAGGAACGTAAGTGTAATCAACACTGAGAACATTATCATTAAATTCTGAGCACTGTACACCATTAGGGTGCTTAAAACCATTTCTGCAAGGGGTCTTTGCTTCAGGACATGGGTCATAAAAAGCAATACTGTAAAGTGGGAGGTGTCATCACTGGGGGGTCTCAAAACCCACCCCCAAGCACCTTGAAAATCCAGGTCTCTTATTTACAAGTCCAAATATTTAGGCAAAACTATTTTTAGTCAAGTAAATTTGAAATGGACCACTATTGTATATATGTATTTCATATTAGATAAGAGTTTCCTTACTCAAAAACTAGATCAATCCCACTTACCTTCAGTGAAGCACAATAATAGGATACAATCTAAACCTATATTGATCTAAGTATTTGGTGAGAAATAAGCTCACTGCTCAAAGGCCGAGCTTAACATTAAACACCCAAGTTTATGTATCTTCAGTTTTCAGAATATATTCTGCAATAATTTATCACAAGAAATGTATTTCTGCTGCAATTTCACCCTGAAATCAGTTCCTTGTCCTGTCTAGAGGCTCATGCCTCTGCGAAAGAAGGTATTTCATGTGACACTGGTGTTTGTACCTTTGTCTGTGCATCAACAGCAGCTCCCTGGTTAACCAGAACCTCTGCTACATTGACCCTGTCTTCTTGGGCAGCCAGGTGGAGGGGAGTCAGTCCACTCTGTAAATCAAAAACAACAAGTAACAATCTTCAGAGGAGGTACATGAGTACTGAAATGCAAAATCAGGTAACAGGAAGACTCTAAACATCTGACTGAATTGAAAGAAGTTACACATTCCATTTTCACTATGTAAGCTGCTTTGCAATCACACTCTTGATCTGCAAGAAAGTACAATTCAAAAGCCAGGAAGATGATGTTTCCCTAAGACAAGGAACATTTTTCCATGCAGTGTTACATGTGGGATAGCTAATTAGAGCACTTAAAGTCACGTAGCATTTTTTTACCTCCTAATTTACTTCCTTATAATGAATCAGACACTAAAAGCAATATCAAATAATTCTTTACAATTCTGCAAGTTTTATATTCACTTAGTTTTATCCTTATCTTTTACTCCTCTATTTGATCATTTTCAGACACAAACACAAAATAATAAAACTGCATTTCTTTGTGATCAGGCCCATTTCTCCATGCTCAGGTAGTATACACACTTGATAGAAAACGTGTACTTATAGTAATTTTTCTTATTTAAAACTTGAAATCTAAATATCCTTAAAACCTAAAAAAACTATGCAACTTTCTGCCACATAAAAGGGCTAGAAGATAAAAGGGGAAGGAGAGAGAATCTGCTGAGAAGATGTTTTTAGGAATGAGAAAAATTACTCTACTTGCAAATTATGGTTAATTTTCTCTCCTGTTCCTACTGCCCTTAGCACCAAGGACAGAAGAGCACGTGGTAGCAGTTGTCACATCAGGCAGGAACATTCACTGAAGTTTCCTACCCTTGAACCCAAATCCACATCCACAGTGCACTCCCTACAAAGGGCAGTTATTTTGAAAGCGTCCCACCACATTTAACTCCAAGATGCAATTCTGATGACAATACAGGTTAGGTGGGTCACCTGACTCAAACATGAAACAGTAACCAATTGCCTGTTGGAGCCTGGATATTAATGGCCAAACCTTCTAAACATGTTTAATAAGTGCTCAGTTATGGGGGTTCTGAGCATGCAGCTCCAACCATTCTGTGGAACCTGAGGAAATAAATGCTCTTTTCTACTCCCACTGCAAAACTGTAAAACTCAGAAATCAGTGGGCTTTAAACATGTGGTATTGAATATAGAGGTGCTGTGCTTTGAAGAAATGTGCATTCCTGAGAGTCTATGGAGGGCAATTACTCCCCAAAGGTGGTGTCATCAGCACAATGAGAAACTGGAGATTACAACTGAACAGGTTTTAGGATGCTGCAAGTAACTAACGTTTGGTGGCACTGAATCAATGTGCCAAGCACTTCAATCATGCTCCCTGCATGAGTCTTAGTAGCAAAATGGGATAGTCAATGGATGCAGAACATGTACAAGGCAAATTTTCCTGTGGGGATATATCCTGCGCTGCATAAACCCATACATGATTGAGACTTGTGGGAAAAAAAAAAAATCCACATCTGCAAGAGAAGCTTTCTGAAGGAGGCCCCACAAATAATCAATTTGGAAAGCTAGAAGCAGGAAAACACAGCAGCCCTGTGCAGGAACACCCACTGGCTCTTCCTACCTGCTGAGAATAAGAAATATTTTCCATGAAAAAAAATTCTATTGCCTCTCTAGTCTAGCCACACAAGTCCATACTGCAACTGCACTTGATAATGTCAGATAACAATGTCTAGTGGGGCATTTAAAGAATTAAGGCTCCACATTTGCTAGAAACATTACTATAGAGCAGACTTAAGAGTCTATGAATTCACACATAAACTAAAATATATCACTTTTCCTTTCCTACCATCAGGAGAAATTACACCAAAAGCCACTGTGGGTTAAGGAACATACCCTGGGGAGGAAGAATCACTTATATTAAAGAACAAAATCTGAGACAAAGTTGTTCTTATTATCCAATTTAAAAAGTCACCATCCCTGAACAAGTCAGCCATTGCCATTAGGTCCTCATATTTGTTATCATTCGCTGGTTCATGTTACATTTTTTGTTATAAAATATTACAGTGGAAAAAAATGTTACAAATACAAAAAAATACAAATAAGCATAGCAAATCTTACAATTACACATGTAACAACTGAAAAATGGGCAGGCATATTCCTCGAGGCTGATAAATGACAGGTGTCAGCCCCAGTAGGCCCTATGGGGAAGAAGCTATTTTCTCACTGGCCATGTTTTGGCAGACTAGTATAAATTAATACTGCATTAATAAATTTCAGTGCAGCATGTGTTATCACCAAACCTTGGGCACTACAAAACACAGTTCATTCAGTGTGACATGGCATGCTGCTCTTGCTAGGAGAGATGATGATGATGTGTGTCCAGACACCTGCAGTGGCTTTCAGCATGTGCAGTATCCCAGCAGCAAAATTTAATTGCCAGCCCCTCTCCTTCTCATCACATTTTTACACAGCCTTAGCCCCAGGCAGGGTGAACACTCACCTTGTTGCTGAGGTTGACATTAGCATTTCTAGAGAGCAGCAGTGACACCATGTCCACGTGGCCATCCTGGGAGGCGAGGTGCACAGGGGCGATGCCCTGCCTGGTGACTGCGTTGGCATCAGCACCATACTCCAGCAGTGTGGTTGCTATGTCCATCTGGTTCTTCTTGGCAGCTATGTGCAGGGGCGTGTAACCATTCTGCCAACAGAAAGCACTTCACTGAGAGCTGCTCATTGAACAAGGTGATAAATCACTTCTCTCTACCTACCCAACTCTGAATGCCATTAGCTCTAAAAATTCTGTCACAGTCAAATACAATGTTAACAAGCTGTACCAACCAATGTATCTGACCTTCAAGCAATCTTTTTTTTCAAAGTATTGCTACAAAGAGGAGGATTCTGAAGTAAATTTTCAAATCTGGGAAAAAAAATTCTTTTCAGGAAAGGACAATCTATAGAAATAGGAGTTTGAGTTTTGTTTCATACATTTGCTCCTTTTACTTAAATGTACATGAAATCTTAAACAAAAAGAAGAGCAGGATGTGTATTCATAACTCAGAACAGCTGCCATTGTTTGGGTTTTTTCCCATTTCCCAGTGTGAATGAAAGTATTACGTACATTAAATATGGCCTTTCTTGCAGCATTTACCCTAAACCTTACTGACAACCTGGGTTTTTTTCAGATCAAGGGAAAACTGAAGCATATAACTTTAGAGTCATGCATTCCTTATCTTTTTAATCCTTCCAATGTGTGTACTCAGGGAGCCCACTACTAAAAATAAAAGTGTAGTATCTATTGCACGATACAATTTTGTAACTCTAAAAAAGAGAGATAGGCAGAAAATAGATAAATGGATATAAAGAGTAAATGATCAGCACACAAATACCAAAACTCTGATGGAGGTATAACAAGTTTTTGGTACAGGTTACAATGACTTTTTAGTCAATAACTTCCTGTCTTTCAGGAATTGTATGTATTAGCTCTCATTTTCAAGCAAATGACAAATGTGCACACATTTTCATGTGACTAAGGAACAAGGTCAGGGGATGAGATCCAAGCTGCATAAACCATTTTGTGTTTTTTTATGGTATCATAAGTACCCTTTGCATCTCAGATTACCGAGCCAAATAAAATCTACCTAAAGGCACAAAGCATTCGCCTGCCTGGGCTCCTCCCTGCACCAACAGGGCAGCAGGGCTGGTCTAAAAAGGAAGGGAGGTCACAAGAGACGCAGAGCAGTGCAGGTATGAGCAAGAAATAAACACATGGGGGCTCACAAATGATTACTAGAGAGCTTTAATAGGAACCTGGCAGCAGGAGATACACAGCACTAGTTTCACGTGGAAAAGATTCTGTAACCTTCTAAATTCAATTCAGATTCAGTTCAGCTCTTGGATACTAAGGTCTCTGAAAATGGCACTCAGGAAACACAGTGCCACAATCAATAAAGGAAGCACATGGCCCCTGAATTTTCACTTTGAAGATAAAGTGCTTCAGGAAAAACAAACACAATCCTCTCCCCTAGACTTTCAGCATGGTACTGCCATGGAAAACAACCACTTCCACATGAGCACCAAATATATCCTAAATACCACATGCTAAATCCTACATGCTAAATCTTACATATCTCCTAAAACATAACTCCTTTAAATTGAGCTCATATTACATTATATAAAATAACAAATGCAGTTTCCAAGCCTTTTCCCAAGAAATCGGCATATATTGCTTTCATGAGAACAGACAGCAGCAGGTTGCCAAGAGAATGAAAAAACAGAGCTGAAAAATAAAAGCTGAAATTCAACTCAGTCTCAATCTGCATCTTCTCATAAGGCCAGCACTCTGTCACTATGCATAGATGGAGAAAGGAACACAGAAGTTTAGAAGGAAGGGTATTGGGTTATTCTGGTTGCCAGGGAAAAGAGCAGAAAAAGGGGAAATGGTTAAAGATGAAAGGACAGAGGAAAACTAAGGCTTTGGGGATGGAGTGGGGAAGAAGAAAGGCACTGTAAAGTGGATGCCAAATTCAAATTATGGATAAACTGCATGTGAAATTAGGCACAATTTTTGCCTATGAAAGAAAAGAATGGTTCAGCAGAATAACCAGCAGAATAACTGTACCACAGCACCGTACTCTGACACGCCCATTTCCCATACCCTGTCACTTATCACTCTTCAAGTCAAATTTGGCTGGGCTTGGCTAATGAGTCACTCTTAAGATCAGTGTTAAAGACAGTGGTGTCACAGGAATGGCAGCTACTGATGAAACTGTGGAGCCAGTGATGAGATATGACATTACATTTATTTACTGGACTACATTTACAAAAAGTACAGGAAATCATCTGCTGTTACCAACATCATCTTTCAGATGAGTGCACAGTGGGTGCCCGAAGCAACAAACATGTTATGTTTAATTTTATTTAGTATTGACGCTCTGCTTGCTGCTGCCGTGGCTCACTTGCTGCAGAACACTAACAAATGCTTTCTTTTAGGCACACTTACAGCTGGCACTTGGAGGCCTGAAGTAGCAGCTGCAGAACTGTTCTGTTACAGATGGGGAAGCTAAGGTGACCTGACACATGAGTTTGTGCAATGCTGTACCACAGTCTATAGGGCTTCCACCTTGGTTTGGACTTCCCAAGCCCTTGGCAGGGGCTGCTGCAATCTCTGCCCCTACAGGATGTACAGCTCCCACCGGCAGCTTCTTTCAGTGAAAACTGGGTCAGTGCTTTCTCATCCTCTTCAGAAGGCCCTTTCTTCTCCCCAGTGGCACTTGAGAGTGCTGTGCTGCAGTACTGAAAGATCAGAGATCATTCCAGTTGCCCCCCTGGGGCACTGGTCTGGCAGATTGCCACTATCGACAGCATTGATTTTAAACTGCACTATTGCTGCTGGCAGTCCATGTCCATTTAACTTCCCCCTCCTTGCACTACAAACTCTGGGATCTACCATTCGTGGCATACCCCATCCTCTCCTTCAGCCATGCAGAAGGCCTCCAGTGCTATGGCTGCACTCAGCCATGTGTAAGAGGAAGGCAATCAAGGAGTGCTGCCCATTTAACTACAATACTGGCTTCTCCACTTGCTTTCCTTTCTCCACAGGTTTGGGGGTTTTTTGCAGTGATTTAAGGAAATTGTCTGCGTTGTTTCAAATGAGGTATTTACACACTGCACTTAACTTGCTTTAACCTACTTATGTTTTCATCCTGCTTTACCTAATGTTCCTGTTCAAATATTACACATAAATAAATTACAGTATTTATCCATCCCATACTTAAAATAGGGATCCACAAAAGAGACAGTTTAAGCTTCTCTAAATTCTCTTTGTTCTATGCACTACCAGAATAATTTACATATTTTTTCTTCCATATCCTCTGAAACCTTACCCTAGGTATGGTCTTGCCTACAGTGAATTACAATCAAAGCAGGTCTGTGACTAGTTTTATTTCTTGCCAGTCCATTTAAGCTGAGGTAGAAGTATTGCGAAGCACCTGAATAATTACATATACTGTGCTGAGAAACTTATCTTGCCTCAATGCCACCCTGTGGCACTAACAGAAGTAACCCTGCATAGCTGGGTGTTAACCCCAAGCTTGCCCTGCACATATCTTAAGATACAATGATGCAAAGACAGCTAGCTTGGAGGAGTTGCTGAAGAGGCTGGGCAAATGACAGCAAGGCTCAGTATTTTTTGAGACAAAGGTGATTTAAAGTGTTTCTGCATCTTTATTTGCTTTTTTTTTATTGCTATTTTATTCACCTGCAGGATTATTCTAGCAGCTTTACATGGATGTGAGACATTAACAAACCAGGTCACTGAGCCTCCTGTAACTTCAAATATACACAGCCTTGAAAGAACAGGGGTAGATAGGGAATAAAGCAACATAAAAAGCCTGGGTATTGTTCCCCCAGAGTGGCCAGTATTTGTACCTTGGCAGAGGCATGAGGTGAAGCTCCCTGGTCCAACAGGAGGAGGGCCACTTTTTGATTATCGTAGTGTGCAGCTACATGCAGTGGTGTTAAACCGCTCTAAAAACACATGCAGAACAAACAAGTGCTGTTATAGACTCTCCAGGGGAAATTCAGGAATTCGGAAAATTCCAGTAGATGAGGTGAAAAAACACTTTTTTTACTCATTCATGTATGTATCCAGAGTCTTTGGGAACTTTTAGAATCAAAAAATAAAACAAATTTGGAAATCCTTCCCAAGCTGTGAAAGCCCATTCACTTTTCCCAGGGAAGATGGACTGAGAAGCACATACCCGTGCTGCCCCCAGGGTAAGGAGGTCTCACCCTTGGCAACGTTTTTCTTTTACTGCAGTGGATAAATAAACTGCCCCTTGGAGCTGTAAAAATCCAAGCTGGGCTCGTTTAAAAAGCGTGAGGTCCTATTGGCCTTTACCATCCCCCCCCCCCCCCCCCCCCCCACCATCCTGTCATGAGACCTGGGGAAGCAGAGCCAGCTACCCAAATACTCTGATAAGGACTGTAAATAGTCTGGGTGGGAACACAGAGGAATGGTTTGTCTCCATTCCCCTGGTTGTGAGCACAGAGCACATCACTTTGCTGTCAATTAATGACAATAAAAGTCACTTTGTTGAGTTTGCAGGGACTGGAATACCACATTAAACCAATTCCAGCTAAACCCAGGCTGTGGATACTAGTGTGATGGTAAGCAGGTAAGAGGACATTAGTAAAATATTATCTGGTTTGAGATATTTGCTGTGCAAGTGGCAGTAGCTTCTGTCCTACCTTTCCAGAAGCATCAGGAGATGCATTCTTCTGAAGCAGGAGGTTGGCTACCTCAATTTTCCCGTACTTTGCAGCTACATGTAGTGGAGTAAATCCTTTCTGTAAGAGAAAGTAGTAATATAGCAGCCCTGGGCACTCTTTCTCAGGGCAAGGTTTGTCTCTGACCTGCAAGGATGCAGCTGCTTCCATCCACCCCATTATATAGTCCTGAGTACAGGCAGCAAGTCTGCAGATCTCCAGCTGCACTGTGGGGTCTAGAGGCCCTTCCCTTGGAAGGCAAAGCACTATCTACATTAAACAAGGAAAGAGTTGGTTCCTTTCTTCACACTACCAAAGTCCCAAGGGCAAGCCTATCAACACCCACCTGGAATTTCTGCGCTGCATGCCTTCCATTCCAAGAAACTGCATGTGTGATCACTGGGATGTGTTATATATCAGGTCCTGAGGTACAAGCGTGAAGCTTTGTACCTTTTTAATAAAATGTAATACACTTTCACTGTACACATGTATGACTCTTGCAGTATTTAATTCACAAGCAGCCCTTGCTACAGGCATGTTTTACGATTCCAACTGCCACTCCTGCAGCTTGCTTACCTTGGTAATGATAGACAGAGATGCACCATGATCCAAAAGAACAGAAGCTACATCTTCATGCCCTTCCCGAGCAGAAAGGTGCAGAGGTGTGTAGCCTGACGTGGTGGCTGCATTGGGAGATGCTCCCTGCTGCAGCAGCTGCTGCACAATGTCTGCTTTTCCCAGGCGGGCAGAAATGTGCAGCGGCGTTTGGTCATCCTAAACACAGGGGCAGCAACACAGGCCTGCATGAGAAAACTGTGCCTCTCATTGGGACACAAAATATTTGCCCACATTCTGTCACTTTTCAAAATTGCAGATGAGCGTTAATTCTACTGAGGTCTTAGCTAGTGAATGTTGCACACTGGCTTTTTCTGTGTATATCATAAAGACACCTTACACTTTGTTAGTGCATCACAAACAATTCCAGACAGTGACATAATCCATAAAAGTTAACACACTCATCAAGTTCTTCCTTATCCAGATTTGCCTCAATTTGCTTTGCATTTCTTTCTTAAAACAAAGCCAGTATGTAATTCTGAACCTCACATCTTGATCTCTTTTATGTTTCACAGCAATATATAATAGTTCAATCAATTACTGCTTGGGAACTTGCATAAAGTATCGTAATTCTTGTGCTTTTTTAACTGGTGAATGATTTTTTGGTATTTTACAGCTAACTTTTCCATAGATGTAACTGATGACAGAGCATGGTGTTGAAATTAATTGTCACTTTCTACTTCTCATTCAGAAGACAATAATCTGAATAGTTTTAAGTAAATGTGTTTCTCTGTCATGAATCTCATGGTTCATTTCCTTTCCTTCACTGAAAATATTAAGGTGTTGTGACATTGTTATTCTCAGCATTTAAGAGATAATTTCTCACCTCTTCGTTATCTGGTTTTGTATTTTTGTCCTCCCCCTCTCTGTTGTACAATCTTTGGATTAAGCACACTATCACAACTGCGTGGCCAAGCATCTTTCTCTTCCCGTTTTCCCCTGCTGAATTTCCTACCTTTCAAGCACTTCTACCCCATGTTCTGTAGTTCTGGGCTGTTCTCTTCAAGGGAGATTTCTGCCCATGCCCATCCTACAACAGTTATTTTACATCTTTGGATTTAGGGTGGGAGCATGTCAGGATATAAATGCTGCCCCTCTACAGGGCAATTCTCTGACTAGGTGGTTCTTAAATGATTCCAGTTCGTGCCTGTTTCCCACAAATCTCTCACAGCTGATGTTAGCACTGGTGTATTATCTACTGCTTGGATTTAGTTGTTATTTATGATAACAAACTGATCACAGGCAATGGCAATTTGTCCAAATCAAATCATTCTGTGAATTTACTCAGAAAATATTTGCATGACTGCTTCTGAGCATGAGCTGTTCACTTTTAAGACTGTCTTTGGAGATTTGCAAACCACATGAATCAGTTCTATTGTCAGGGTCTTTGCAGATATAAACTGTATCAGCTATAAATATTTAGTCAGAGTTTCTTATAAGTAGATAATCTTAAGAGCAAACTTACTTGTGACCCAATTCACAGATAATTCCACAATGAAAAATAGTTTGATTTTTTAAAGGATATATCCATTTTATGACCATTTGGGTTAAAGAATATTTCCTGGCTACCTATTAAGACTGCTATTTATTGCATCCATTCATCTCCTTTCCCGGAACTCTTTGATTTCCATAATTTTGCACGTTCTTTCACGATTCTTGACCATCTATTTTTTCTCCACCCTTACCCTCCCCAACTGCAATTGTTTCTATAGGATCTGTTCCTTCTTTCCAGACCTCTGCCACATTCTCTCACTGTGCCTCCTTCCCTTAGATGGTGTTCTTTAAAAGGCTAACTATTTTTGAATACATGCAGACTGTTGCTTTAGGGACATGACAGGAGACACCAGAAGCCAGGGGTTTTCAGTTCTGCTGAAATAAAAACAGATTTGAGGAATTCCTCTCCCTCCTGAAGTTCCACTTCAAAATAAAGGTCTTCAAACACATGATAATTTATATTAAAAATTGGGATGGTATCAACCTGACTTCTTCTGCCTTGTCTCTTACAGATCTCTCATGGCTACAAAGAGAGAGTACATAACAAAATATCAGTGGGCATCACAAAGGCTTGGCTTCACCTCTTCTTCGTCCTGAAGGACACACACAATATGATGTAAGTCTTTGCTTTGTCCAGTACAGATCATCCAGGTTTGTTACACCTGGGCCATCCCCTCACCTTGGCTTTTGCCTCCACCTGGGCTCCGTTTTGTACCAGGTACCGGACGACCTCTGTCTGGCCAGCTCTGGCTGCCATGTGCAGCGCTGTCTCTCCTCTCTGCATGCAGCAGCAAAAACAGAACAGAATTAAAAACACACTGCAGGAAGAACAAACACCAGCATGTTTTATAAACACAGAAATACTGGCTACCCAGCTCAGAATGAGCACTAGAAAACTCTGCTGTAATTGTCTGTAAGATGTAAGATTAAATCAATATTTGATCTGTCACTGTGTGCTGCAAAGCAGCTGTGCTGCAAAGCAATTTATTGCAGGGTCAATTTCCCAACTCAATAGTGCCATTGTCATTATTTTTTGGTGAAAAGAGACACTGCAATTTTTATATTACTAGTATTATATTAGCAATGTTAAAATTATGTCTTTTTAAATAGAGCTGAATTTAGTAAAAAAATGTATTTCAAATTTTGTATATTCAGGCACACATGTATTTGGCTTTCCTTCTGTAATGCCTTATGCCTCTACTATCATTTTTTATCTGACAAGCACTGAGGCAATTGAAGAAGAAGGAAAAAGAAACTCATTACTGAGTACATTCATCTAAAGCTTCATGGACTTAATGAAAGACAAATCCAAGGAAACCAGAACAATTCAGGAGAGAAAGTGGTTTCTACATTTTTGGGTCAATACGTCTTTAGGTACAAACACCTGCTAATTAACAAAAGGTGTTGTATTTTTATATAATTTAATAGAATCACCAGGTGAAGACTTTAACAAAATATTGTCTTCTAGCAGCACTTATGTAAGGAAAGTGAAAAGGAGGCCTAACTGTTAAAGAGGATCAACAAGCTTCTCTTCCACTACCCAGCTTTCAAATACCCATCTAAGAATAAGTTCAGTTTTTACACATGCCCCAGGAGCCTTGGGGCACGCAGCACACTGCCAGCAGAAGAGTGCACTCAGATGGCTGGATGGACATAGGCAATATGTCCCCACAATCTGCTGCAATCTGTTGAATTTTCCTTAAATGGCAGACCCCTGGGGTCTTGGGAAAAGAGTGCTCAACATTCAAGCACAGATCTCAAAAGTTATGTCTGAGAAGCTACAGTATGTTCTCATTCTTTACTTCAGAAAATCAAGAGATTAGAGCCTGCTTAGGGTCAGCCCCTTTGGAAATTTCCTCAACCTGCCAAGCATCTCCCAAGTAGGAGTCAGCAGGCTGCACCTCCCCATGACTCCAACACGAGCCACAGGTGCTATGATGGACAGCAGAATTAGGCACTTCATCCCAGTACTGGTCCCAGGTATTATCACTCATTCCCAGTCCTGCCCTGCTGAAAGGAAACCTGTGACTCACCACATTGGTAGTGTTGGGGGATGCTCCATGATGCATTAGCTGCGATACAATATTTACATGTCCCATGAAGGCAGCAACATGGATTGGAGTTAGGCCCGACTGAAAAACAGACCAAAGCTCAATTTAAATACCTACTTCCACATGCCTTTACTAGAACGCCATGAGGAAAACATAACATTTTCTAAAGCAAGTAAACCCAGCTGCTTGCTCTTCTGAGAGGGTTTTATCTTCTTAAAATCATATACATGTGCTTAAATGAAAGGGAATTGGAGAAGAATTGGAAACACCTATGATTGTGGTTCATGAGCAAACATATAAATGTTCTAGGAATTCAGTAGTTCTTCATCAACAAAATCAACCATAGCTAAGCAAGATTAAGATTAGGCATTTGCTAAATACCATCTTGGAACAGGAAAAACATAAAGATAGAAGCATTCCTGGTACAAAGGCAAGGCTTTCTAAAACATTCGGCTTGTGCAAAAAAGATCACCATCATGAATCTACACCACTGCCCTTACACAGGATACAGAAGCCCAGTTGGAGAGAAAGAGAGAGAGAGAGGAGAGAAAAAAAAGGGACCAGTCATTCAGCAGGGCATGACCTCAAGGATTTTGCTTTAAAAATCCAATCAGTAGTTAATATTTCCCCATGTAGAATCACCCTAAAGCCTCCTCACAACTGCTTCTGCACAGCTGTACCAACGGTCAGCCAGAGGCTTCAGAAGGGCATTTTGCTATCAAGAGAAGGAGAAAGCTCAGTGGATCTCTGGAAATCCCCATGATTTAGGCAGCTTCCTCACAGATACACACAAGCCCTGGAGGGTAGAAGTGAGGAAAACACTTATCTTCCTTTCTCATGCAGAACAGCAACATGAACATGAAGGCAGAATAACTTTCTGAGTGTGTTAATTCTTTTACCTGTTTCAAACAATTTAGCAAACGATTTTAAAAACTTTTAAGTGCAAGTCTGAAGCTACATGAACTGTAGCCAGAGCAGACTCTTCACCCTCAAGCAAGCCAGGAAGGGATCTGAATAGTTAGAACAGCCCTACTCACATTAAATCAAACTCTGTTTTGTGGAGATGAATTATTTCCCATTGTACCCTGTTTAATCCGTGGAATTCCCTGTTATTTTCTAACATTCCACAGTGGTCACACATTCATATATGTGATTTTTCCTCCACTCCTAACTTGGTACAATATACATACATGGAGATAAAAATTCCCATAGCTACTTAATTAATCTCAGAATTTTTCCAAGAACTGGGTGCAGACTATCTCATGCTGACTGAAGTAACTGCATATTGATTTCTGTCTAGTTGATTTGTGATGTCTTATGATGGTGAGAGAATATAGCTTCTTCATGGAAAGCCAAAACAAGGTCTGAATTAAACCACCTTTTAAACAGGACTTGAGTGAAACATAGTCTTCACCTCGATGTCTGCAACAGAGCAAATTTTATCCTCAGTGCCTTAAATTACAGGAAAAAAATTGGCAGAAATGGTAGCTTTTAGAAAGTTTATTTTATTACATTTCACTTGTTATTCTCACTGGAATACCAACATATATCAGATATTTGTGATTCATTAGGGCAACTGACTTTCTTGTTCAGTTTTATTATTTCATAATATCTAGTTGAAAATAATTATTGACTTTATTAGTAGTCAATGATCTTTCAGAAATACTGAAATTCTAATCAATGCAGTTACAATAAATTTTTCAGGAAAAGCAAAGACAAGCATAGAAAGACCATTTCTTACCTCAGTTACAGCTTGAATTGACGCACCGTGCTTTAGAAGAAGTTCCATTACTTTTATTCTGTTCTTCTTGCAGGCAATGTGAAGAGGTGTGAAACCATTCTGGAAATGAGAAAGAACACACTTTTGATGCCTCATGCCATTCAAAAATAGAAATGAGTATGGAATTCACATAAGAGATTTTTCCATTTTAAAGGAACAACTCCCAAATTTATTTTGGCAATACTATATTTTACATGTAATAGAAAGTAAAAATTTATGAGAAGCTAAAGATCTTTTTCAATGTCCGGTTTTAATTATTAAATATATTGCCCAGCCCAATAATTAATTTATTTTTTTAAAAAATCTCAATTCATGCAAAACTATCAAACCCTTCTTTTTTGCTCACCATATTCACTTTTAACTGGCTGGGGGTTTCTGCTGGAATTTTTGGGGAATTTGGGGTGGCTATTTTTGGTTGGTTTTCTTTCTGCCTTTCAGAACTACTGGTAAAAAAAGCACTTTACCTTTTACAGGCTCTGGAATTTACATCTTCTAACCTTCTAAACTACTTTTACTTTTTTACTAGTTTTTTTATTTGTTTGTTTTCCCCACTCATTACCTTTCAGCTTACTGCAACTACGTGTATTTCACCCGTTCCTTTAAAAAAGATGTGTGCAATGCAGTGAACATTTGAACTATCATCTTATTTAGTGTGAGATGATAACACAGACAAAAGGTAAATCAGGAAAATAGGCTGTCCAGAGCACCCATGATTAGTATAGTAACATCGGAGCACTGAATGCTGATGCTACTCGGTACAAAAGAGCCTTTGCAGAACATTCTGAAAACAATTGGCAGAGCTGGTCCCTCAGATCTGGTCAAAATTGTCTTTTTTTACCTGCCATATAGTAAAGACTATTGTACGTTTTCATGATGTGAGGTCCATGTCATTGTCTGTTCCACTGTAGCAGCTCTCACCCCTCTCTTTGGCAGTGCACAATGTCCAGGGTGAGCTCAGGTCTGTTTCATATATCATAATAGCTTGACCAAAGATACCTGAATACAGGTTGATCTGACACAAAAAGCACAGGGGCTGAGAGAAGAAAATCTGTGGAGCCTGTACTGTCTTCAAGAGAGTCAATCCCACATGGATTTGTGAGGGTTTCATGAGCTCACGGAACATTTCAGGAGTTGAATGAGTTAGTATCAGGCTGTGAAACCAATCAACCCAATTCATGTCAGAATGTAAATTTGTTTGGAGCAGTTACTGAAGAACAAATCAAAGAGACATTTTAAACAGAATGGATTGCGACTGCAATTTGAACAAAAGGCATTAATGTATTCTGTTTGTATGCAGTTTGACTGCACTAATGTAATTTGCTGCTGAAGTTGTTTCTAACGTAGAAAGGCATATGACTCCATTGACACAGAATATCACAGATACTCATTATGCAACTCATTCCTACCTTTTATTGTTTCATATCACTGAGAATTAAAATTCCCTCAGTTTTAAACGTCATTATTTTCTCTGTACAAACACTTGGAAAACAAGGATCCTCTCCATACCAGAAACTACAGCAGTCATGTCTGCAGCTGTTTCATCTATTCATTATCATAAAAAGCTACCAGGAGGCAAAAGTGCTCTAGTTACACTAGAAATTCATAAATCACTGCTGACTGTCTGCAAGCAAAGGTCATATCTGATTGCAGGATACATTATTAACACTTGGAACCTCCAGCGTTTGGTCTTGGGCTGCGGCAGTAACAGTAGCTCCCCTCTGCCAGCCATCAGCAGGCAGAAGATAACTCCCAATAAGTCTCAGTACAACTTTGCAGGACTGTTTAGCTGTGAACAGCGCCCTGCTGTGTATTCACTCACCAGTGCTTTGGCATTAGGGTTGGCTTTCTTGTCCAAGAGAACCTTGGCGACTTTGTAGTGGCCACAGTGGGCAGCAACATGCAGTGCAGTCAGGTAGTCATTGGTGACGTCGTCTACAGGCACGTTGTGCTGAATCAGGAGCTGAACACAGTTTAGATGATCCCCTTGTGTTGCCATGTGCAAAGGAGACAAACCATTCTGCCAACAGAGAGACCCAGCATGGATGGGTTAGAGGATGCTCAGAGAAGGGAAACTCCTCCGTGTTGTTCTTAGAGTGTTTGTTGTATGAAGAATTTTACAAGCCCAGAGAGCACCCAAAATAAACTTAACATGTTCAGTGTAAGGATGGAGGTTCTTACTCCAGAATTTGGAACTTGTTTTGTTAGCGTTTGTAGGCAGCCCCACACTGAAAAACCATCATAACACACTAGCGATGCTCTAAATGTAGCTTCTTTCTGCCAGCATGGCTCAGAAAAGCTGCTCAATTTACATGAGTTACATGAGGAACAGCACTTTGTGACTTTTAACACCCTGGACAGGTAATTTGCTGGTTTATAAAACTGAACTAAACTCACTAAATGTGGCCTGTATAAACCAGGCATGACAGCACAGGTCAGAGCATCACTCAGTGAACACTACAGCCTTCCTTCATCTCTGCACTTGTGTTTTCCTGAATTTGGCTTGTACACATGGTTGCACCCCATTACCCAACTCAGGAGACCACTCTTCCCAGTCCACAGTGGTAAAACACCAAAAGTTTCAACTGGGCTAAAAATCTCTGAAAAAAACCTTCATGCTGTGACCTACCAGCAGCAATGGTAAAGCTCCACCAGGGAAACACCTGAGAGACTCGTGTACCAGTGAATTGTTTCTTGCAGTGTTTAAAATAGTGAACAAGCTGCTAAAATATATTTCCACAGTAAAACCATGAGAGAAAATTCTCAAAAATTGAAAGGACTGTCACTATTTCATGATGAAAGATTAAAAATATATGCCAGAATCAAAGAGGATTGGTTAGTAGTGGTGCACAGCTCCTTCTTCCAGCTGTAGGGGTTTTTCAATTCTTCTAATTCCAAAATTAGTTTTGAGTGCAGAAGCTATTCTTTTAGCAGCACACGATAGCTCAGAAGCTGTGACTGCCAGCACACAGTGTCTGCATGGTGAAACACAAACCTTTGCTCACAGACGCAGTGCCCTCATGTGACCGCAGCCAGCAAAGGCAAAGGAGCGAGGAAAAACCAGCCGAGATCTTGGGCTCGCTGAAACAGACCCATCCCTCACCCTTCCCGCGACCATGTGATAACAGCAATAACAACCACTTAAAAGAAAGGTAGAAATACGCAGTAAAACAATATTTTAAATCGAGAGGGAAGCAGGATGGTGAAAGCAAGCAGGCGCATCCTGTCAGAACTGGAGAGCAGTTTACTTGCAATGCTGAGACACAGATATTCTTGGACACAGTAATATCTTTCAAGTAAGATTATCTCATGGGCATCTCACTTGTGATTTATGTTGGCTTGGATAAGCTTTTCTCCCATTCCCAAAGGCTACTACAGCAATTACCTGCATGGAAGCTTGATACTAGCAAGGCATTTTAAATGTTTCCATTGTCTTCTAGTGAGTGTTAACAGTAGAACAAAAAAATAAATTTCTCTTTGTCACCAAATCCTCCTGGTACCAGTTTATAACTGATGATACTTTTTAGGTGAGAGAAAAAAAATCACGAAACTTTAAACACCGTCTTTCTATAAGAAAGATCCTTTGAGTGAAAAGTGTCATTCTTCACAATAACAGCCAATAAACCATGCTTATTAATGGCGTAAAAGATTGAAAAGTTGGTATGGGACTCCCTTATAGGAGAAACTTGTACAAAAAAGACTGACATGGATGAAAAAAATAGAGACAATTTGAAAAACCAGCAAAAGACTTGATAAAAAATTTAATGGACAAGAGAAGTGCAGCAACTAGCCAGACATCACGCAAGAGAAAAGCAAGAGACAAGACTGGATGCTAAAGAAAATGATGAAGACAAAATAATTGGAAAATTGCCTTTTGTTATACCCTAAACCTAGCTTAATTCTGTTGTAGTTGATGATACTCTATAACCTTACACAAGTCAATTAATATTTCAGTGCCACATTCAAAATAAAAATATTACATGTTAGAGTATTCTCCAGGCCCATAATCTTCTTGTGAGAGACAACCCAACAATGACCCTAAGAAGTGATCTAGTACTTTAGGATGAAGGCATTTTATAAGTACTCTTACATTACTGGTTTTTTTTAAGATTACCAAGAAAATATTAAAAGGGAAAGAAGTTCAAGATTAATCAAAGATATTGGCCATTAAGGACCATAAGGTCACACCATACCTTAAAACAAACAAATTAAAAAACTCCAAACAAAACAGGACCATAGAGATGAAACAAAGTATCAACTGTCTGACTAGGTAAATATAAAATAACTGAGCTTATTCTGTAGCTGTGTCAAAGAGCTTTAATCTGGGAAAGTATCATTAACTCTAGGGCAAGAAAAAAGATAAAAAAGACAAAGAGCCAGAGACGTCTGGAAAACCAGTAATTAAAAAAAAAAAAAAGATGGACATTTATTGACAGGGACGTCATTTCTTACACCCAAAATCACTGGCATGTTCTGGACTAGAATTCCCTTTTCATTTTGCCTGCAGGAAATCCCCATATAATCCATTAGGTCACCACCTTCCCTGAAGATAAATCTAAGGTTCTTCCAGTGCAAAAAAGGGTCAGCATTTAACTAAACCATCTCTAGCAGGAAATAGCTATCAAACTGCAGACTGGTTATTATTCTGAAAGAGTTTTATATAACATGAGAAAACTTTGTGAAGTTCGAATTCTTCCGAAGATGTGTCCTATTTCAAATAATATATGACTTAATTTGAAGAGAATGGAGCCACTTATTTTTGCAAAGGACAGTACTGCAGTTAAGCGCCAAATGAATGAATTCATTTATGCCAGTCAGAGGTACAGCTACTTCTTAGCTTACCTTCTGAAAATGGTAGAATTAACACATCAGAAGGAAATGCAGGAAGTTCTGCACTTTCTTCTGTTCACTTTTTAACATGTAACAGCTTTCCCTTTTCCAGAGGAGGCTCTTATTTTGCAGAAGTTGTTTACATAAGCCTCTGCAGATCAACATCCTGTCTGTCTCTCAGCCTAAGGCAAGTTCAAACCCACTATCCCATGTAATCTGCATGATTTTGTCTAGTGAACTCTGAGCCAGGCTGTGTGAGTCTGCTCAGGAAGAGCAACAAATTCAAAACTGACAGTCCTTCAACAGCAGCTTAAGTTTAGGGGTAACACCTGAAAATACAACATCCATGCAACAAAAATGTAGTTCTTTAGGAGAAGTTTTCATTTATAATGGTGGAAATGAAAGAAATAGGGTGTATGTTTATGTAGGTGTTCTTTGGTTTGGTTTGCTGTCATGGGGTTTTTTGTTTGGTTGGGAGTTTTGTGGTTTTGGTTTGGTGATGGTTTGGGGTTTTTTTCCCTCTTTAAGTAATAAAAACAGCTACCCAAGATGGTGGAAGAGCCTTTCTCTCTGGAGCACAAGCTCTAGGCTCCAAGAGTGGCAGATGTTGCCCAAGGGGTTCCTAGACAGCCCCTTGTGGTTCTCCCCTACTCATGGAGTTTGCAAGCTAGGGCTGTGGGACTCCATGGAAATTCCACATGCAGAGGATGGGTGAAAACTGTCTGTCAGATTACCCATGACAGGTCTTGCCAGTGACTCACTTAGCAGGGGAAAGCTGGTGCCAACCTCCCCAAACAAATGCTAAATATACTCCAGTAAAGAGGAAAAAAAGGAGGGAGGAGAAAAGCAAGTATAGAAGGGTGCTGAGACAGAATAGGACAGGATGACAGAGAGAGAAAAGAAATAACAGAATAGAAATGTTGCTGAAACCCATTGGTTACAGACTAAGGAAAAAAAAACAAACATGTAGTGGAAGGTTATCTTTGGAAAGAACCTCAACAAACTGCACAGCCCAAATGTCATCCCTGAATGGGGAAGTCATGGATTGCAGTGGTGCAAAGCAGGCTGCTGCTCTGAGTTTGAAATCAGCAGTAACAGCACAGCAGAGACCACTGCCAGGAGAGCTCTGGCAAGCGCTTCCTTTAATGCCAGCCCTTGGGTCTAAAGCAATCTGTGCACCCTGATGCACATGATTTGAAATTATCAGGAAGAATTTTGCATAATAAACTGTAGAGAGACAGAAAATGGAGAAACTGACAATCAGGCTAAGTCCTTAGGAAATACGAGCTGTCTCTGCAAAGGGACATTGCTCTATTTTTATCTCTTGTCTCTTCTCTAGCCTTAGGATAAATTGGTACAAGCTGAAGATTTATTGTAATCACTGTGTATTTATTCCAGGATAGACACAGAGATCTTCAGCTACTGAAATTCCAACGGATACAGTGACCACACAAGCCTTTTTGGTTGGCACAGATATATTTTCTTGTATATCTTAAATATATATATTTAACACATTTTACATATGCAGACGTGCTCTACATACGGCATTCACTTTGGAGAGCTCCCACACAGTTACTTTAAATAACTAAGAAACAGGAAAGTTATTGCCAAGCCCTTAAACATATGAGACATACAGAATTGCATTTAAAAAAAAAAATGTACAAGGATTATCCCACCAGGAAAGAGAAGCAGTTACCTTGGTTTTGGAAAGAATAGGGGCACCACGATCCAGCAGCATTTCTACAACCTGTTCATGGCCACTTCTTGCTCCACAGTGGAGGGGGGTCAGCCCATCCTGTGGGATACAGAGTTATAACTGATTAGTGTCAGACATGCTAAAATCTTGCACACTTTGTAGAGATCGGTGATGTCCTAGGAGATTCATTAATTCCTGCAAGGTGCTGCTCTTTTGCAAATGAACACTTGAACCTGTTTGCTCAAACCAACAGAGCACATTCTGGCCCTGATTCTCTGAACATGTAAATAGTCATATCACATTGGTGCTCATGCAATGGGCTTCTTCCAGGCCCTCATTGTACATGCAAGAAAAAGATGAGATTGCACTTCAGGTACTTTTTGCCTGCATGCCTTTGAGAAAACTGGGTCTCTCATTTGTCAATATGCATCAGGGTCAGTGGACAGTTAGTTAGACGGAGAGGAAAAAAAAATCCTCCACAGACTTTTTTATTACACTGATTTCGAGAAGTGTACAAGCAGAAAAGAAAACCATCTTAATCCCAGGTGACAGAAGTATGTTGGATTAACTTCTGTCTCATTGTGCAGACTGTGCTTATTTGACCTCTAGCTGAATGACTGGCTTAGAGTCAAGGCATACTGTCCATACCTCTCTTAGAATAGTTTGATTAATAACAGTCAACATCCTATTGCTTGTTGCAAATAATGATGCCATAGTTTTCAGAAACTTTGGTTTTCCATGTACAAATCACAAAGGAAGGGCTTTTCTCTGGTGTCATCCACTACTCTTAAAACACATACTTTGTATTGTCTAGAATACATATGTCACATCAATTTTTTATACAGGATTATCTAAAATTCCTTCTCACACGTGCATTCCCCCTCCATTTCTGTATGATAGCAAGTATTATTAAGGTACCTCTTTAGTCATACTTTTCATGTGCAATTATAATATTCTTCCTTGGTAACTCCTAAACCACACTCTACTGGAATATCAGCTTAAGCCCTGTAAAGTGTAGAGGGCAGCGAGGGAGAGGGAGAGGGAAGAGGTTGTTCAGAGAGCCTTACATTCTCCTGCTTCTAAATTTTTTCCTGCTCCTGATAAACCTATGAAAGATGGTAGAAATTGTAATGATAAACTTTTACAGTAATTTAAAATTTGTATGATTCTCATTGTGCGTGTTCTTGCATTTAAAGTAAGGCATATATTTTTGACATAGATTAAGAAAATATTTTGGTTCAGACTTAACTGAGGGAGTAGTTTTTCCCACAAGGTGACTGCAGCTTGGCCCACAATGTTCTTACTGACACCTCTAAAGTCAATTCTATTGTAATTTCTACTTCTTTCTGCTATTTCAGTCTGTAAAGTACTGGAAAGTGCATCTTGTTAAAATGATACTACACAAATTCCAGATGTATTGCTCAAAACACTTAAGTAAAGACAAAGAGAAAAGATACCAAAACCCACAAATTACACATTTTTCAGCTGAGTTGCAAATGTTTTGCCATAGCTTCACAAGTGTTTAAAATGGGTAATGCATATTTCTTACACTAGTAGTTTCCACAGGTGAGGGCATATCATGTACTGAGCAGACACAAACATTAGATATGAAAATATCACCTATAAAAAAAGAAAACTTGGATGGGAAGGAAAATCAAGCCCAGCACGGCTAGGTAACTACAGACCTGTAGGTAAGAGTTGAAGATCATCATGTACAATAAACTATTCACTCTTTTTACTTATAATTATCACATTCTGCAGGTATATCAAAGATAGATACTAAAGGAGATGAGGCACCAAAGTTAGAGACCATTTTCCAGATTTGATGTCACTGTTGGACATGAAATGATTCACACAGACACAGCTCGAAGTGTGATGAAAGGAGAAGGTTTATTCTGTCCTTTCAGTATTTATAGGTTTTCGACCATGACCAGGGATTGGATAGCCAGGTTACCACCTTCCCAACCGCACTGGCCATGAGAGACGTCCATCAAAAGGCATATCTTTAATGCAATGTATAAACACCTATGTTTATAGTTACTTTCCTGGGAAAGTGGCTAGAACTGTTGAGAACAATATCAAAAGGCCTGATTCTCAGGGCAACAATTTAATACCGCCTCAAGTAATTTTACCAACGTACCATGGTTAGTGCATACCATGCTCACAGAGGATGAGACACATTTGATCAGCTTCCAGTATCAGTCTAGACCCTTCCAATGCTCCCAGAGCACAGCACCCCATCCCTCTGTGGGCACTTCTGGCTGACAAGATTTCTGTGGCTCAGGAGGAGCAGGCAGTCGTAACTGGCCAGCTGGACCTCATTCTGGGCCACACAGCAGTCACTACCACCAGATGCATCACATGTGACACAGCATGACAATGCATGTGGGTGCTTGTCGAGACAGTTGATCCTATAGTTATTGCTCACATGATGTCAGGTCTTCACTGCAAAGAGTGGAGAAAAAAAAATATGCTCCAAGACAGATAATTTAGCTGCACAGATTTATTTTTTTTTTGGTAGTTTCAAAAGACACTACTCACTAATTAAGTTAATTGCTACATGACACTCAGAGCAGGTAAAGAAATGTGCAGAGGCAATCTGAAATGCAGATCACAAAGACTTCTTTTTTAAAAAGAGATTCTGAGATTAAAACAGACTGCTCTGAGCTCAGCAAGACTTACTTCACTGACTTTGTCAGATTTTCTAGTTGCTTATTTACTGTTCACATAGACTATACTATGTGAAGTATAAAATATATTACATGTATTAGGAAGCAAACTTGACTTAATATAATAGTCTGCAATGGCTCAGAAAAACCATAACAAATGATTATGACAATAATCTGCAGATTAAGGACTCCATAAGTATGCACTGACATAATAAGTCATATCAGTTGTATTATCTATCCCTCCAGAGAGCCTGAGAGCAGCTTCAGCAAAGCCAAGAGGACAATAGGAGGAGTTATGATTAGGAACAAGCTTCCCCATCAGCTTTTGCACACACATTTCTGGGGCTGCTGCCTGCTTTAGTTTTTATTTCAAATGAGACCTAAGCATTGTTTCTGGCTCCTGTTGACACTCAGGTACCTGTGTAGCTCCCTGATCTTGTTACACTGGAGTCAAAACTGTCCTGAGACTGAGTCTTCCTGCTGCAGTGTATCTCCTCACAACCAGACATGGTTTTAAGGGACCCCTGAGCAGCATGGGGTCAGCACAGAGCAGCCTCCTCCTTGTACTCCCCAGCTACCTCCTCCCTGTCAGTGCTCACCCAGGACTCCCCTTGCATCATGGCATCCTCTGGGCTCCCAAAGCCACAGTGGCCTCAGTACCACAGCTCTCACATCAGGGAGCATCAGCTTCTAACCCAGTCTAAGAGTGATGAAACCAAGCACAATACCCAGTAAAAATTTAAATGTGATGTAAATATTCAGTAAGAGCTTGTCAGAGTTTGAGCCAACTCCTGGAGCCTGTCCACAGCCTTGGCAGAAGCACCAGGCACTCCTGTCCCCTGAGCCAGAGGTAACAGCACACATTCCCAGGGGACCAATTACTGCTGCCTCCAGGGTTTATCTGCCCAGTGCTGCTGAGTGGCTCTCCATGCACACACAGCCTAGCAGGGCTTTATCCCACAGCCTCTCTGTGCTCCAGGTCTCCTGAATTCTTCACTCCTTGCCACTACTGCAAACTGCTCCTTTTGGGCAATAGGGCAACAAACAAGGTTTGCCCTCTCTGCACATACAAAGCACACTTAGGGTGCCAAGGCAGTGCTACTGCAGTTATTTAATATTTTAATACATGTGCTTTTTCTGGAGCAGCTTATGCATGATCTGATGCATCTTCAAAGAGCATATCCCACATGTTTTCATGCACATATGAGTGCTGGACGTGTTATTTAGATGTAAAATCAGTAGAATGAAGATTATAAGCACTTACTGTTAATCCAGGCTAAAACTTGCTTGTTGCCTGCTTCAGACACAAATTCACTTTGGCATATACAGTATTAGACAGCCAAAGCAAATCAAGCTAATTTAATCAACCTCTCTAGTTAAATTTTACTTTTTAAAGTCTTTTCTGGAAGACAGAAAAAACATAATTAGGGCAACATTCAGTAAACACGTTACATGAAGCATTAACAGGCCTTTTCCCAGAATCTTAGCTAAAAATCAGAATGATTAAAGCTGCCCTGGCAGCACATAATTCTTGAGGGGTACCCTTAAGAATTCAGCACCCAGCCACAAATACCAGCTGCTAGACATCTCGCACACAAAAAAGACAGCAGAGGGAAGATGAACAGCTGGTTAAAATAAACAATGCAACATAGTGTGAACTGAAATGAAAAAAAAAAGAAAAAAGGCATATCTGAGTCTCAAAATAGTTTAAACCTAATTTTGGGGATGTGTCTCACATGTTCTCTCAACTCCCAACTACAGTGTGGAGGTGTATAAGAGTATAATGGTGTTCATCACATCCCAGTCCTAATGAATCCAGAGAAAGTGTGAGATCCAGGATTACTTTTACAATAATTTAAACAAGGATTTAGCCCTTCATGTTAACCTTCTGTGCAGTAGTTCAGCACTAGAGTTTCCTGGACCATCTGTCACCAGCAAACACAAATGCTCATGTAAATGACTAAGGAAAAGAAATCATTCCCTCAACTTACTTATTACTTAGAAAAGGCTTTATGTTAATTTAACTATAAAAAGATTATTTTTTGAACACTAAAAATAAGCATGTGGAGAGTATTTCAGTATCCTATACAGAGCATGGGCAGAAACAGACCACAAAATGCCAGCTGAATTTCTCCCATCTAAGAGTCAGAGTAGAAAATCCTGGCTCTGTTAGGTTTTGGTCAACAAGACAAAACAGTATGTCCTGCATCCTGCAAAGGTGAAATACAGACATGAAACAGGAGAAACAAAGGCCTAAGAATTTCTCACCCTGAGCTATAGAAAACAGCAACTTCAAGATTTTTTTTTTTTTTTTTTTTTTTGTCCTTTCATAAGGGTACAGAACCTTTGCTATTTACCTTTAAGGAGGTATTTTGTCTTTCATAATCAATCTTTGAATTAAATAATATAATAATGTCCATGACAAAAAACTACTCTAACAGAAAAAAAACCAAACCTGCTTCTCTCTTACATACATAAATGATGTTCATATCTTTAAAAAAAACAAACAAAAAACCCACCAAAAATAGAGAGAGGTCCCACATTTATAAATATGGTACTTGGAGACTCACTTATTTTCACATGCAAATCCCACCTGTTATCAAGCTGTGTGTGCATTCAGCACCTGTCCCTCACAGAACACATAAGGCTGGGCTCTGCCTGGGCATCCAGCTGATAAGCAGGACTTGACACATGTATCAGAAAAAACACCCTCAGCTACTCTTTGCCTTTCAATGCATTCAGCAACGGTGATGCTGTTGTAAAGGATATGACCAGAGCCTTTGTCCTCATGTATTTTTGTAGGGCCATTCTATATCTAGGACATTGGAAAGAAAAATAGTGCTTAAAAAAAAAAAAGAAATATCTGCAAAGTTGACATATCTTAATTGTTCAGCCTTGTAAAACAACATTGGAACAGGTCAGGTGGGAACAACGGGAGGGATTTAGCAGGAACATGTGTTGTGCCAGCTCAGAGCAATTAATCTTTGCTACTGAATGTGAGAACCAGGCAGGCACTCCTGATACAATGCCCTTTTTTTACCCAGCACCACGCTCCTCTCAGCCTTCTCTTGCTTTTGATTTCTGAGCCCTGCTGGTGCCGTTCCCCTCGCCGATCCCGCAGCTGTGTGAGGCTCCGGGAGCCCCGAGCACCGCCCGCCAGCCCCGCCAGGATGAGGCGGTGCCCCGGGGAGCGCCGCTCCCACTCGCTCCCCGACTCCAGGAAACCCTGCCTGTGCCAACGCCAGCCGCTGCAGCCCGGAGTGACACACGAGCAGGAGAGGTTATGTAAATCCCTTCTGACTTCTGGAGAGGATGGGTGTTTGGGGAAACAGGCAGTCTCTGGGAAAAGCCAGAAAAAACAAACCAGCGCTTCATGAACTACAGTCATCACTGCCTTTTGCCTCACTGGGAAGCTGCGCCAGACTCAGGAGCTGTTAATGCTTCTGCCCTCCTCCTAGATCCTGTTTCCGTCCCAGCCTGTATTTTTAGTTACATAAATTATCCCAGTGCCTGACCCTGGAGCTTGTGATATAGGAAATGAAACAGAGCAGGAATTTTCCTAACTGAAAGAACTAACTTGACTCCAACTATTTAAAGTACTGGTCCCTAATGATTTGGACTGCAGTGGGCCATACAAATACTTGTAGAGGGAAGCAACTAATCCCCCACCGAGTCCCTTTCTCCCTGCTCTGACCAAACGCACATCTGATACACAACCAACCAGTGGCCCTCCCTAGCACAAGGCAGAATCACACCCCTCAGCCTGGTACCCCTATGTAGCACAGAGACTGGAATTTCGGTCCAGAAACTGTACCCACTGTCCACATTACCCATGAAAAGTCATCTCGTCCATGTTGCCCAAGTAGAAAAACTGAAACATTTTCGAAATAAATCATAAGCTACTAAAAGTAAAATAGAAGCAATAAGGAAAAACATGTCACAAGAACGAAGAGATGACAAAATAAATTGACCCAGTTTCTGAATTTGACAGAGAAAAAAACCACATGTGCCTAACAAGCACTGCAGAAAATCACAGACTACAGTAACCAAACAAAACCCCATGAATACAGGAACAGCTGTAGAAAAACTATTATCACATTAGTAATTTCTTTTGTTTAGAATGATTCTGAAAAGTAGAACTTATACAGACTAATTCAAAATGGAAAACGTAGAGGTGATAAATTAATATTTCAAGAAAATTATAATTGTCAAAAAGTTACTGGAACAGCTCTTGAGAGTTACCTCACACAGAAGTGTGTTGCAAAGACTACCCTGACAGCCCACAGCACTACTAGTTCCAGGTTTACTTCAAGATTTTCCTTCTCTTTTCTTTTTTTTTTCTTCCTGCTGTAAGTAAATAAAATATCCCTGGTTTGGTTGGTTTTTAACTACAGTAATTGGACATAAACATATGCATTGAGCTTCTAAGTCACTCAGGACACTGAGCTAGGTGTTAGCCTGATGGAAACCATCCCTGTGCCTGACACATGTGCTGACAAATCCCAGGCAGCAGCCAAACACCCCTCACAAAGAGCCTGAGCTGCACGAGGCTCATCAGCCACACCACGCTCTGGGACACTGCCTGTGGATAATGAAAGGCAAACACACACTGCAGCTCAAAGCTACCCTGCTAGCATTCAAATTCTGAAATATCCGACTTGAACTCTCATCTTTTAGCATGTACCTGTACATTCACTTCTACTCCCAAATAGATAAAAGCAGCTCCTAATTAAACACTAGAACAAGAAAGGGAATGTGGAAAATGGTTGGATCAGAACTTTGCCATCCTTGGTATTTCACACACTGCTGTAAGAAAATGTTAGTATACTACTGCAATCATTTCATAAAACATAAATGCAGTGCAGCTGTAGTAGACTGTTGGGAAGATGAATGATTTAAGCTCTACAGCAACACACAGGTCAGAGGGAATAATTCCACACAGTCACTCACAGCACTCACACTTGAGCTTACCCTTGTTTTGGCATCAATTTTCGCTCCTCGATCAAGTAACAGTTTGACCATATTTGCATTTCCCCTTTTTGATGCAACATGCAACGGTGTAATATCATTCTGTGGAAGAAAAAAAACAAGAAAATAAAGATGCATATGTCAGTCTTTCATGGATTCCATTTTTGGTTTGCTCACAGAATGAATTATGCCAAATTTGCTGAAGCATAACACTGTTTCCGTGTGAGCATGAAAGTTAAGGGAAACTGTGTTCAACCACACATGTGAATTACTGGCCTGACATGATTGTGCCTCAGCTCACAACTCTCACTTGAGGGTTGAACTTATGCAATTTTACTGAATCCTAGCGATTTTACCCAGCTGTGGTTGCTTATGAGCCTGTAGTGTGATAAGGATCCATACCTCAATTCACTGGCCTTGTAGGAGCCATAGGAAAATAAACAAAACCATTATATCTGTAGTTCTCATTCAAAAATTATGAGAAGCCACTTACTTATTTCTGAACATTATCAGCAAACTCTGAAAGCCTGGCAAGCACCTTCATTTCAGTTCCACCATTAATTTTGCCTAGTCAGTTTGGTCCTTTAATGGATGTAACACTGCACTTGAAGTGGGGCTGCAAAGAATTGTGTGTGCTTCCCTGAGCGGTGCCTGGCAGGCCGGCACAGGCAGGGATACCTCATTGTGCAGGGATGCTGCACAATGAGGACAGTTACATAACCAGTGCATGCGCACACACAGGCACTTCTTTTACAAGATGCAGCCAGGACGTCTCTTCATGCTCTGATGAATCCTTTATCTCATGGCCTATGAAGGCCACATCCTGTATATATTTGATCATATGGAGCCAAGTAAAAATAAAAGGATCTAAACAGAGCACGCAGCTAGTGTATGCAGACAAACAGAATTGTAAAGGACGTGTTCCCGTGTGTTCGAGGGCAGCACAAACAGCTGGCTGTGTAAAACCAGCAGTCTGGGACCCAGCAGAAAGCAGCACGTGCAGTGAGTGTGTGTCCTTTGGCTGACTGAATCAGAAAGGCACACCCTGAGCAGCTGGGGAGGGGTACCGGTGTCTGACATGGCTAACAGAGCGCTCAGCAGCGCTTCCTCAGAACTGCAAGCGTGCGGAGCGATAGAGAACCAGCAGTGAGAAAAGACCCCCCTCTCAGATGTGACAAGCTGACTCACAGCCTTATCATAACACCAAGTACCTCATGCTACATTTTCATTTACACAAAATTTCACTATGAAGCAAACTCACAGCTACTAGAAAGTACTAATTAATATTAGCACAGAGGTAAAATACATGTTAACAAGGTTAAATGACAGAGATTCTTTCTACAATATTAATGATCATTAGAGTATCAAAGTGATGACTGTGGCAGGGTAGCTTCTCATTCCTTTAAAAAGCAAAGTAAAGCAAGAAGATGCTTAGTATATTAAACAATGTACAGCATGTCTAGTACTTTCAGGGAGGAAAAACTATGTGATCGCATAAATTTTCTGTGAGGTGGTTTTGAAAAAAAGAGTTAATTCTCTTTGACTGGGAGTTGACACTGGATATAATATGGGATCACTACATTACTGTACCAGTCACAAAGAGGACAGGGAAAAAAAAAAAAAAAGAAAAACAATTATGTAGAGATACTTTCTGTTTTTTCTCTCTTCTCAGAAGGAAAGATGTTACTGAGGTCAGAGGGGGAGAGAGAAGAATTCTACTTTCCCAAGAAAAGAAATGGTAAAGGAAGTAACTTTTCTGTCTTCAAGTAAAGAGTACTGCAGGTAATTTAGATTAAAGAAACACTGTTTTCTACTTGCTAATGTTAAGGGGTAAAGAGGTTAACTCTACCTAATAGATCCTAATGTTCTGTTAACATATCAAAATAATTTAATACTAATAATTTACACAAACAGGAAGAAAATTGTTTTCCAAGCATCAAGAAAGAAATGGAGGAATAAGAGATGGCATTACGAAAGGCAAGACAAATACCTATAAGAAGTCTGTTTCTCATTCATCTCAACACTACACAGAATCTAGTGCAGCACAGGGGTGGGCATAACCACGTAAGAATTAGATCCACTTTGGATCTAATTATTTGCAGTCAAAGCTCTCATTGGCATAAATAGAGTTGATTCTATAATAGACAGATGAGTGCTGGCAAATACACAGCTCAAAACTAAGAGATGACTTCCACTTAGCAATTAAGGGTTAGATCCCACTGTTTGCTTGCAACAGGGGAAAAAATTAAAAATATCAGCTTTCATGTTCAAAACCAAGTCCTGTTCAAATGACATTCATATTTCTGGATTGCTACCAAAACTATTAGGACAGCATATGTCTCTCCCTACTTCTGACAGGGATGATCATCCCGGCTGGAAATGTGGGGAAATTCTCCAGCACCAAATAAGGACCAAACCCAAGAACTTGCAATCCATCTTTGCTCTATGTGATCACCAGTCTTTACAAAAACATAAATTTAATGTCTTTAGCATCTTGAAACCAGGAGTTACTTTTGGTTGAAAATAGGCAGCAAGTTCACATTACAAAGAGATAGATGGAGAAAGCATGTGATCACTCCAGAAAAATTTTGGGAGGAAAACTGACTACACAAAACTTCTCTGAAATAATTAATGGAGCAGGAGAAATCTAGCAAATTAAACTCTATATGTGCAGTGTAATATCTGTCCTTATGGATGACCAAACAGTTCCTCTTTCTTAGGAAAGAGCACTCATTCCCTTGGAAGGAGTTTCCAGGTTTTGTTGTACTTTACTAACCTGATCAGACAGTTAATTAAAAAAATTAAGAGACAAAGGATTAAAAATACCTTCTAATACTTCTAACCTTTTTCACCCTTAACATCTCAAGAAAACACTGTGAGGAAAAGAAGGGGAAAACAGAGAGGAGGCAAGTCTCTATTCAAAATTAAATTTTGCTGTTTAGCTATTTAAGCTTTTACTGGTAGCAAAGAATGTGAAGTAATAATTCAGATGGCTGAGAACAAATAGATGAAGAGGTACATTATATGAATGTTTGAATAATTGCACACTGATGTTCAAGCCAAGAAACTTTTCTTTGGTCAATACTGTGTTGTACCAAGTTTTAAAGAATCGCATTTAGAAGTTTCATATGTATGGTCCTTCCCCATCTCTCATCCCACAATTAAGAATGTGAACCAAGAAGTGAAAAAACCTCAGAAAACACCATCATTAATTTTTCTGATGACAAAACATAAAGTACGGAACTCAAAATGGAGTTATTTGTACTTGTCACAAGAAACAAGAGATAAAAAAAAGCTTTATAATATGTGCAATTTTGGTGTTGTTTATTAACACTAAAACTGTGGTATCAGCAAACAAAATAGCCACCAAATATAAGGTTCTGAATTCTTCAGTGTATCAACAGCATCTGCTGCCTTTTCAGTCTATTTTTACCCATTTGATCTTCTATAAATTTCTCCCTTTGTTCTTAAGATAGAATAGTAAATCAGGAAATTTTTGAAGATGTTTTCCTGCAGTAATGAAGCTGAAATGCCTTCCAAAAGTTGCCATTAAAATATGTGGTTCAGATCTATAATTCCTGCCGTAGTGCTGCTTGCCCTTGCTGGTGAAATATTCAATGCTGGGTAATGTCTTGGGTAGACCCCTTGACACTGAGGTCCAATTTGTGAGTTAATAAATTTTACAGGAAATATGAAGCATCACTTGTGACAATAGCAAGCTAAAACTATGCAAAAAATGCTCACAGGATTATCAACTAGAACACAGCCTTTCCTCTCCTTCTTGGCATATTTCCTGGGGCATGTGACCTGAAGTACTCTGAGACCATACATAGCTCAAAATGCCATGGATTAGGTGCATGCAACTTTTTCTGCACTTCACAACATTGTGGATGATGGTTTTCCCTTTGTCTCCATCCACTGCCCACCACCCCTCACATAGGGCTTGTGCCTTCCTCCAGAGCCACACAACATCAACAAATACAAAGGGTGAAGAGTGACTTGCTTTTACAGTCAGTGGCCTTTGCTGTGCCTAATCAGAGGGAAGACTAAGCCTTTCCAGCTGCAGCTCTCTATCTATAATTTCACAAGAAAACTCAAAAACTTTTGAGTTGCCTTGCATTGAGAAATGAGCCACCTAACATTTCCCAGCTGAAATGAGATCAGCTGCCCTCTGACACATGGCATTATCCATCATAGCTCACCACAGCAGTTAGAATTGCTCCTTTCAAATTAGCAACACAAATGGTTTGGAAGTCAAGAAAAAAATAAGGTTAAAATTGTCAGTGTGCAAAGTAGATCTTATATGGTTATTTTTTAATGCATTTAGAAAACCAGGAACTCCCCCTGGCTTTCTGGTGTGCTATGCTGTCCTATGGGATTGCCTCTTTCTCCCATCACAGCTGGAGTCTTACAAGCATAAGGTTGCTAATAATAACAAGAAAAGTAAATGTTTGCATTTAGAGCTTCGTACTGGGCTCTGAAATGCACCTTTATGGATGGCACAAAACAAAGAGAAAACCTTTCCTAGTCGTGTGCTGCACTGATTTAAATTCTGACTGAGCAGCTGATCACATCAGGACTGTGAAGACTCATTGCCAGTCATACGGACTTGGTATTCTTCTTGCTGCCAATGAGAGAACTTACCTCCACCTCTGAGCTCTCCTCCCAGCCTCTCAGTGGAGTGCAGTTTTAATAAGAAAAATTACACTTATCTGATTTCAAATTTCACTTCCTTGAAAATCAGAACAGTTTCTTATCAAAATGCTCAGATTAACTTGGAATTTAGTAAGATAGTTCTTCTCAATCCTCAACTAAGAGCAAACTCCAGGAAGAGCTTAACATTGACACAGAATGTGTAAGACAGAAGTTGAAAAGAGCCAAACTGCTATAACAGAATTTTTTTATACAGTCTGGAAAATCCCTGCAGCATTAGAGATTTTTAAGAAAAGAGCATAATGGTAGATTTTGCATACTGGAATTGTCAGCAGCACCACTGCATTGTTATTACCACTATTACCAGATCACGAAGGTATGGGGAGATTGTGGTGTGCATTTAAAGATTTAAAGATATGCAACTATGCACCAACACCAACATGTTGTATGCTAAAACACTCAGTATCCTCCCCTGTATTTTTCTGCATTTTAGAACTGGATTTACAACACAGCAGAATTCCTGCAGAGAAAAGTCTTATATTTTAGTAGCAGTTACTGGGATCACTGAGGCTTGTATAGATGTTTCAGAAATTAAAGATAAAAATGCACAATTAGATGCTTTCCAGGAAACCCTCAACAGTGCACAATTTTCCAGCTTTTTTCCTCCTCTTCTAAATGCTAGTAAGTTTTCTATTGTGCTATTTTAGTTCTTGTGTGCATATATAGTTAATTTTCTTCAGGGTTGAGATGTATAAAATGAATCCTGGAAGAAAAGAAGGAAGGCTATAGGAAGGGGCTCTTATGGCAAACTACCACTGAGGAAACAAAGACATTTATTCTCTTATGCCACTGTCACTTAGATACTTCCTGCTCTTTTTGATGGGCTAATGGTCTTCTGCTTCTCAGCCTTAGGGTCATCATTAATGCATGTTGTCCTCACACCACCCTCAAAATTACCAAATCCTTTCCTACCCTTCCAGTAAGCAAACTTTCTGCAGGCAAATCCCACTCCCAGTGGAACTGAAACCTCCTCTAGCATAAGGAGTGCTGTGTATCAGGAAGGCTTTTCCTAGCGCTCTATGCAGTTTTATGGCACAGTGATGAGTTCTCATTTGCTCTGGCAAGAAAGATACAGGGAGAGGTCATCTTCACATGGAGGATTCCCTGGCTACCTCCATCTTCTGACTTGCTCAAGTAGAGAGTGGATGTGGGGGTCACAGAAGTTTCTTTCAGCTGCTGCTCTGGGAGCTGCCGAGAATTTTATCCCTTCTTCCTTTCTAACCACTGTTTTCCTCAGAGACAGGTAGAGCTTCAAAGGCATTTTCTCACCTGGGCTAAACAGAACTTTGCACTGGAAGATCATCTCAGACAGAAGAATGCTATCTGAAGACTGTGTGAACCCTCAAAAGATAACTTTTATGTAACTAAAATTCCCAGTTTATTCAAAACACCTCCAAAATCATTAAAACTCTAGGTAGGACATCTGATACAGTTTGATTTAAAGGCACAAGTAGCTAATAAACAATAGTTTTAAAATGATAGGAATTAGTTTTTCCTGTTGAAAAAATTGATAAAATATATTCACTGAAAGGTATCTGGCTACCTTTCAGTTTGTAACTAGGATTCATCACACTTCTCCAACGTCAAGTGGCATTGTCAGCTAACAGAATGGTGCCTGGAGCTGTTGCAATCTTTCAAAGCCCAAGTAGTGACTGCTTTAAAGTGTTAATCTGGCTAAGGAAAGAAGGCTGACTTCTACCTCAGTTACCCTTTAGCCTCCTCCTCCACTTCTTTAGTTTCTGTGTGATTGTCTTCCATTTAAGCAAGAGGGAAATATGGTGATGTAATGAAGTATTTGAAGTATTTTGGAGAAGCTGGACACATTATAATGAACTACAGAAAAAGGATGATGAGTAGTCATAAAATGCCTGTTACTCTGCAATGCATACCCTGCCAGTAATTGTGACAGGTTTTCTGTTAAGTTTGAGCCCAAGAAGTCAAGCAATTTGGAATGATTGTTTTTCCTTTGTTCCAAAATGGCAAACATCCAGCTGAATAAGGAGATTTTGTTTCACTTAGAATGAGATTAGGATGGCTCTCAGAGTTGCCTCCTTGTTTATAGGTGGAATAAAGGGCATCACAATCTGATTTACTGAAATTATTTCCATCCATTCCAATGGGGAGAGTTTGCTTTGCCACCTTCCCTGCGCTTGCAGCAAAGTAAGAAAAGAAAGCACAGACGCAGAAGTGCTAATACAGCTCAAAGGAAGAGCTGGCATGACGTCAGTCACTCGTCTGCAGGAGTGCAAACCTGTAAAAGTAGGTCCATTTCCTACCCCCCAGACTCTACAGTCAGCAGGTATACACATGCTGGCAGGCCCTTTGACACCTCTAAGAGCTCCTGGAGCTGTGCCTGTCTCCTAGTTGCGGTGAAAGAAAGGACCAAGGGACTATGTGACAGCTGAGAGGCAGGCAGGTGTGTGCCGGTGGGGCTGAGGGAGCAGCTGCTACTGAATATCACTGGGGACATAATTTACTTACAGTACAGCAGCACTGCTCACCGCCTGCCCACACACTGAGAGCCATCAGCAAGCTCATCTCTTTCCTTGCCTTCGCTGCTGGAACCTCTTTCTTCCCTCAGGCCTCTTGGAAACACACTGAAAACAGCAGCTGAGGAGATCTCCTTTGCCACAGACTTGCCCTCCTTTTTCTTATGTCCTTTCACCAGCTCTTCATTTTACCAGTTGCCCTTGGCCTTAGAGCCCTGCCTCCATCCTGCACATCCATTCACATTCCTCCACCTTTCCCCACCCTGACTACACTGATACTGACAAATTTGTCACTTGTCCTGCCCTCACACGTGTCTTCACATTACCCTGTTCACACAAGCTTCTTTTGTTACCATAATCCTCTCCTCCTGTTCAAACCTCTCCCCAGAATTAGTACTTTCCTGAAGAGTTTGAACATAAACTGAGAGCAAGACAAGTAGTATTAATTTACATTTATTTAATAAAAACAAAGGAAAAATGCACAAAGTGCATTTGACACCCCATCTTAAAAGTTTGCTCTTTTCACTTCTGAAATCTACAGTACATATGATAATATTTTATTTGGGTTACAACCCTTCCATGTCTTTGCTCTGTTGCTCATCTCACAATGTCAGCAACTCAAATAAGGGCCTTGCCTGCAGAGGGAAGACAGCAGACTGTGGATAATGTTTACAGAAATTAAAACAAGCAGCAATGAAGCGGCAATGAGCAGGCTGTACCTGTGGGTCATTTTCAGTACCTGTTTTGCAATTTGGGTAATCAAGGATCAATCAAGGGCTCCACTACTTGGCGTTAATAATTGCATGTGCTCTGTTAGCCTACAAATCCACTGCTCTACCAAAACCTAACCCATCCTTCTGTGCAGTACTTTTTTCCCCTGCAGCCTGATAAGCACTAAAGAACAAAATTCAACTCCATATTACTGTTATTTATGCTACAATTCTTTCTGTCACAACAACTTTATCTAGATTTGCAACTGCCATGGAGTGGAGATGGGCTCTCTCTGGATGCCCCCACGTTGTATCATAAGCACAAACAAGTTCTTAGTGTTCCCTGAGTCACCCACTGCTCCTTCAGAGGCTGATGTCACTGCATCTGCACTTCCCCAGCTATCCCAGAACTCTGTCTCCCTCTGATGATGACAACTAATGGAAGCAGAATTTAGAATGTCCAGATCTTGAAGAGGAGGCAAGAATGGCCTTATTACTCTGGATGTGCTCTCCACAAGTGTCCTTAATCCAAAACAGAGCTGCTGAAGCCTAAGATTTATTATTTTATCAAAACAAGCATAGGCAGATGCTATTTAGTGCACTGGTACTAAATGCTGCTAATTGCTATTGTAGTAGCATTGCTAATCCCTAATCTTGTTTCTGAATGGGAAAGAGTTGACCCAAGACTCCATTTGTCTTCCTTGCTTCTGTGTTTAGGGCTTATCAAATATGCAGTGCCAAACCTTAGGATGGTATGAAATGCCTTAATGCTCTAATGGGGTCAGTTAAACAACTTGGAAATCAGAGGTCAATGTTATCAGTGAAAGCAAAGCAATGGGTTTGCAATGCTTGTCATAAAAACTTTGCTGCATGTAAATATGTGCCTTAACCACAGAAGCATTCAAGTTTTCAGCTGTACAAACTATCTAAAGTAGAATACTGCAAATTCACTTTTCCCTTTGTCCAAATGCTCTAAGCAGTATTGTAGTACTTTTCATCTTGCAAAAGCAATAAACATAACACATGATCAAAATCTCAGAAGAGGAGCTGCTGGATTATCCATGTGACATAATTCCCCTCATAAATATAATCTTGAATTTAGATTTTTTTTTTTACTTTTTCTAATTTAATTGAAAGATTGTTCTAGAATCTCATTAGTTATATTTAATATTCATTATTTAGTAATGATTAATGAAATAACATTAATTACTATGATTTAATAAAATATCTACATTTCTAGACAACACTTATTCATGGCCAATTTATGCCTATTTACTCTTATATCAGCATTTGCTTTCACTTTGAATGCCTCTTGTTCTCTTGATTTTATCTCTCTATTGTCCTGGATCACTACCACATCTCTTCCCTGGATTTTGGGGTTTATTTATTTATTTGGTCTCTTGCCTGGCACCACCATCTTTCCTTGCTCTTCATATTGTACCCTTATCCATATGTTTGGGTTTTTCCTCTGTTCTTCCAACTCTTAACTTTCCTCTACTGTTTCCTGTCTTTCTTCTGCTTACACTATGGACTCCACTTCTAGGTCTTGTTTCATTTCTACCCATCCAGTTTCCCAGATTTCCTTTATGAATCACCTAGCTCTCATACATGCAGTGAAAGCACAGATGCTTTATTCACCACTACACCTGATGTTCACTGGAAGCAACTGTATGGTGAGGAGAATTCAGCAGGGACACATCACTCCTGACATATGTTACAGCTACAGGTGGAAGCATTTGTGTCACTGGATCCCAGCCCACCTTTCGCAAGGCTGGAACGATGAAAATAGCAGCTCCTTTTGATGAAAATAGAAGATTTGGAGTTGAGGTCTCGAGCTCAGGCTCAGTTCAGCAGCCCAGGGAAAGCCCCTTTGCACCAGATGGTAACAGAACCAGCTCAGCCAGGTTGGGCCCCTTGGCTGGTGAGAGAGATGTGCCTCTCACACCGCTGTGCAAAAGGTGTTGCCACACGGTGACAAAGTAAATTAAGCATAACTGACTTACCCTTGCAGTGAAGTCCACAGCAGCACCCCGATTCAACAGCAATGTGGCTACATTGATATTTCCATAGTGAGCAGCTATGTGGAGGGGAGTGAACCCACTCTGCAAAAATACAAAACAAAACACAACCAATAGATACTTTTTAAAAAATATCGCAGTAGTACTCCACAATTTGTGGCACATCACTGACAAAAGCTAGCAAGAGGAGCCTGCTGTAAAGTCACCACTCCAATTCTGTACTAGTTTTCACTCACTTATGTTTATTTATAGCATCTCAGAGAATCTAAATAAAATCACATTGCTATGCAGGAGGGAAAAAAATTAACATAATTATTCTAGAAAAAAAGAAGTTGAATAAAACTTTCAGTTATTCCAGGAAAACAGCGGCAAAACATTTGAGTTTAAAGCAATGATCTGACTTCTATAAGCTTCTAACTATAAATATATAGTTATTGGTATTATGTCAATCTTGCAAGTTAAATCTTTTAGAGATTCTTTGCAAAAGTTCAAATACAAGTCATTTAATGATATTTGCTAACTGATTTTTATAAATTCTAAGTAGATGCAAATGAAAATAACATCAAAGACTTCTTTAAATTATTAATATGTTTGTTTTTTTTTTCCAAGGGTTAGCACCATAAAGATCAGTCTCCCACTGTGGGCAATCACACTGGGTTACGTTCAGACACCACGAGTTACCACCCTAATTAAAAGATGTTTTACTGATAAAATTACTTCAGCAACTGATTTTCATATTTAAGTACTTTTGCTTCCTTTTAAAATAATGCTAAAACATGCAGCAAATCCATCAGTCCTGCAAATTATGAAACCTTATGGGAACTAGATGCATTTCTAAATTTTTAGCAAGCCATGCTAGCTGCCACTGCCTTGCTTTGGGAGTTTTGCAGCTATAAAACCACTCTCAGATCATTCTATTTGCTGACACCATCAAGGTAAGTGTCATGCAGAAGCCTAGAATCAGACCTGGATGCACAACGTAACAGGGTTGTCTGCAGCTCTTAAAACATCTGATAAACATATGCTCCATGAGAATCCCTGAAAACTCCATCTCACGTAATCCGGCCCTTTTATGATGGCAGTTAGTTCCCAAGAATGCTTCACTCTTACTTTTAAACCCTACTTTCAGCTGCAGAAAGCCCTGGTCTCTCAACTACAGTCTTCTCTAGCACATGCTACTTCATTTCATCTAAAGCAGGTGTCTATCCTATAATATGCGATGCAGACAGGAGGGAGAAATGATGCAGCAGCACTAAGTCATGGAGAAGTGATGATGCATATATATATTTATATATACCTCTGTTGTTCTATTCACCATCATCTAGGTTAACACATTTGGAAGCAAAGAGGGGGAAAAAATGAACGGTTAGTCCACCACTGGTGACATGGATGCAGAAAGCTTCATGATGGCTGTGTGGCATGGCAGCTTGGACAGCAGCATGCCCGGCACACACTGGAAGCTCCACAGGGTGGAAGCCGAATGAGCGAGTACTTTGAGTGCTAATTGTTACATGTTAACCAAAGTTCTCAAAGTAGCAACTGCACAGACGACTGATCAAATGACTTAACTGTACAGTACCTACAGCTCACCACTGTTTTCAGGAGGGGCTTTTATTTCCAAGAGAATAATTCAAATAATATTTTGTTTACTATTTTCCATTTGCAACATTTCTACAAGATAAATTAAGCTTGATTTTAACTGAAAGGGCATGGGGGAGAAAGAGGAAAAGGAGGCAAATCAAATGTTATTCTTTATCAGGTGTTAGAGGAGAAATTCTGTGTAACCACAGCAAAAAAAGTTCACACCAAGGGAGATCTTCCCTGGATGTCGTCAGCACCTGATTGCATCAAACCTTCTAGTTTTTCCCAACTGACCTTTGACTCCACGTCAGCATTGTGGTCATTCTGCAGGAGCAGAGCCGCTGCCTTTGTGTCATCCTTGCGAGCCGCTATGTGAAGGGCAGGAAGGCGGACTTTCCCCTTCGTGTCATTTTCCAGCAGCAGGGAAACCACCTGGTCATGGCCTTGCTGCAAAGCTACTGCCAAAGGTGTGAAACCATCCTGCAACACACAACAGGCACCGTCAACGTGTGTTCCAAACCTTCCACAGGGTGGGAAGGGGAAGCAAAGAGATCCCAGTGCTACGAACAGAGCTGGTGCAAATTCAACCAAGTGTAATACAGCAAGTCAAAAGTACCCTGCAATGACCCTAAAATTGGAATACAATGATGGTGAACAAGGTTCCAAATACTCTAAACACCTTTCTGGCACTCCAGACACAACATAAAATTATAAGACACAAATGACTGAGACTCAAGGGAAAAAAAAGAATGAAATGACAAATTTACAGTTAATTATACAGATGTTTATGTAAGCACTTAATTATATAAAAAGGTATAAAAAGCTGGAATACTAAAATTACAATTGCTAATGATGTCTCAAAAGTAAATTATCATCCATTCCTTTCAGATTATAATCTACATTTTTATGATTATTTAAAACAACCCCGAACAACTAAACAAACCAAAACAAACAAAACACTTGAGCTCTACCCTCTAAAATATTTTATATGTGGATTTAAAATACAATAATTGATCAAGAATACCACATTCTCCTAATGTAGTGATGTTCTACTACAATTTCCATTTATGAAAATTTATATAATTTAATAGATAATTCTCTTATAAAAAGAAGTTATTTCCTTTCAGATTTGCTAATAACCAAATTGGTGGAGAATAAAAAAACCTGAAAAACAGAAGGTTTTTATTTAACAGATTTTAGAGCAGATTCCTCAAACACATAAAAAGTACAGTCTGGGATTTATAATTTCATGTTTCAATTTAAATTTTATCTTATGGATTCTTAGAAAAGTAAAAAATGGAGGAGTTGTCATTTACATCCTGCTCCATCCCAAACATCTGTCATTGCAACCCAGCACATCTAGCTTTGTCCAAGATAACACCCATAAATCACTCAAAAAATTACAAAGGCAAACTGCTTGGGATATTTATTTATTCAATTTGTCTCCTGATGAATATATCCAAAGCTTGCATTGCAGTTTAGCAACCAAACGTGTTCTTTCCCTTTTCAACTACTGCTATCATGGTGAAACTGTGTAACTGTGAAATAAAAGTGCAGTAATGACAGAGAAAAAGGTAGATCCTCATTCTATGTCAACAGTGCAGAGTTGAAGTGCTAACTTTTTTACTTTTGTTGTGAAAAGTAATGTTTTCAATATGGAATTTCTCTCTCCAGCAGAGAACACCTCAATCTAGGATGAGAAACAGGAGGGGTCCTGAAAAAGAGAGCTTTTTCAAAATTTTTGAGGGGAAGAAAATCCAAGAAAATTACTGAACTTCCTGGGTCCCAACAAGCAATTTCCACCACACCCTCCCCGCCCCCTGAGGGGTTTTTGCTCATTTAACCAGGTTTCCCTGCTGCCTGCAGCTCCCAATCCTCCAGCAGCAAGGGCAGGGCACTGGGCTGCAGTCCTGGGGTGAAACAGCCACAGGGGCACGGGGTGTGAAAAATGCTCTGCAGCCCTGAGGGCTAAAAAACCTTCCTGAGCACCCCTGCAAGAGGCCTCTGGCAATATTACTCTACTGTACATGCAGAAATGGGGGCTCTTGCCTGGAGAAACCCTGGAGACCTTGGCTTCTTCCTCTATTTACACATCAAAAAATTCAACCACTTCACAGAAAATTGGTGTAGACACCCACAGCATCTTTTCTGGTAGGGAAATAGAACCAACTGTTTTCCTTTAATTAGATTAAAACACCATGATTAAATAGTAACTTTTAAAGAATATTTAGCTAAGTGGAAATCCTTTAGTTACAAAAGTTTTTGTACTTAGAATAATAAAGAGAAATCGTATTTGTAAGAAAACTCGGACAAAGAGAAAATAAGAAAGAGCCTATAAGCAACTATCTCAAACAAGGAAGGCAACAAAAGTGCCACTGTTTTGCAGTCTGCTGTCTTCAAAGGAATTCTTCATGGATAAAATTAGATTGCACCTTAATCATCAAGCCGAAATGGAAAACTCTCAACCTAAACTGACATACAGTGCTCAAGGGAAATCAACACCAAACAAAAAAACCCAAGTACCTCTTCAAAATTTTTAAAAAAATCTCTTTTCAGAAAATCATACAGTGGCAAGAGTTTTTTCAGAATTCAGAACCTATTGTACATCTCTAGGAGTTCCAGGTCATCTTTCTTTCCAAGTTTTTACAAAGAAACAGAAAACTGTGCTAGGAAAACTAATTTTCAAATTATTTCCCAGATGTAAAGTATTTCATTTTGGTATTTCTTGACTTTCATATCCTTGAGCATTTAAAGAAAGTGGTTCTGATGAACACTTCTGGTTATAACTAACATTTAGTGATTTTGGAAACACTGTTTTGATCCATTAACAATTCATTTTTCCAAGTGGAATAAGGAATAAGATTTATTTTCTACATCATTACACAGTGATACTATGAGGTATAGTGACAATAAATTAACTGTGCATTTAATATTTCTCAAAAACTAGGCCTTTTTCAAATAAGCAGTATCTCCTTCATGGAAACAGTACTGGTAGAGCAATTAGAATTCAGTAATTATTAAAGACAGCACATACTGAAGTACTTTTGTATATTTTGGTACCAAAATCTTGGTAATAAGACAACTGAAAATTCACCAGATTCAGTGCATTTCTCAATGCCATATATTTACAACTATTAATATATAAGTTATTTATTTTCCTCACAAGTTGTCTTATTTGAGTTAGAATTTATTTTGTATTTGAGTTATAAATGCTCTTTAAAGAAATAAATACAAAGTGTTCTAGAAAGATCACAGAACACCTTCAAGGATGGATCCTGCATCTTCATATCAGCTTGAAATTCTCACTGCAGCACCAGGTGGGGTAACAGGGTGCCACAGGGAGAGAACCAATGTGGTAATGAAGCAGTTCAGGAAATGTCTCAATCAGCCCTGGGTTTTCTCTGATATCCCAGGACCAGTCCAAAGCCCAGGTGAGCAGTTGTTCTTGCCTCATGGTTGCCATCCTTCCCATTGCTCACTATTTTTAATAGAAGCACAGAGAACTTTTATATTATATACACGGCTTCCTTCTGTGAGCACTTAACCTGAAAGATTAGCAGTTATGACTAAGTACACATCCATATTTAGAACTGTCTCTAGTTAAAGTAATTTTTAAAAATTTTATAAATGGTGAGAGTTTAAATTGCTGAAAAACCCATAACTCTATTCATTAGCACACTTCACAGAGACAGCTTTTTATTCCTCTTTAATTCTTCATTTAAAAGACTGGTTTGATATAAGCTGGCAGAAATCACTGCTGAAACACATTTTGCTTTGTTCATAAAGTGTCAAATTCAAACTTTTACCTCTGTGGCAAGGCTTTGACTGGCACCATTGTCAAGAAGAAACTTAACAACCTCCAGGTGGTTTTCTTGGGCTGCCATATACAATGGAGTGAAGCCATTCTGAAATATGAAAACAAGAGTGTAAACACCCCACAAACATTTTATACATAAAACAGATCTGCCAAATGAGGGATGATTAGGTGAAAAGCAAAAAATATTTGCTCACAGATGAGTTAATGGCATGATCTACACTGGCTTAAGTGAAGATGGGAGAAGGGTAATATTATTTAAACAGACACAGAAGAATCTTTCAGCTGACCAGATACAATTCCCACAGCTAAGCGAGAACAATTCCTTTCACATCTCTTGTGAAGCTAAACTAAAAATCAATCTGGACAGATAATTTGGTGGCAATTCCTGATAAATACAGCCACAGCACTGGAAATGCAGATTGGGACAGGGAAATACAATACAAGTGTGTGGCGAAAGCAAGCGCAATGACTCTTTGGAGTAAATGACATTTTTTTCTCTTCTTTCCATTAGCTTTGACTTCTCTTTCACTGTGCCAGCTACTTCTGCCTTCCATCTCCTGAAAGAGCTGCCTTCTGGGCTACTTCATATTTTAGGCACCAGGAGTTGTGAGGATCATTGGTTCTCAGTTTGAGACAGAGGCTAATCAGTGTTTCCAACCACATTAGAGCATCTCTCAAATTATGCTTAAGTGACTGATTTCAATCGATGCAATACAAGTCTTAGAGGCTGCAGAGTTTAACTCATTCTTTGGTGAATGCCTTTCTCCTACAGTCAATATTTTTGTCTTTGCCTTAACTGTAAACAGGTCACAGCCTGTCAGAAATTGAATTTTTCAGAATTAATATTAAGGCAATGTATTTTTTACCTTTTTTTCTAAGAATTTCTGAAATCTCTCCTACAGTTACACAGGACATTGACCTAGATTTTGCAGAAAACCAATGGGGCTGAAAACAGATGAGTTCAGAGGAATTTGGCCATATGTTTACATCAAAGGAAAAACATCAACATTCTGGGCCTTGGAGATATGTGGAGGGAAACCACAGCCTCAGACCTATGGCAGTGAAATTGGGCTGAGCTGCAGCAGCCACAGTGGAACAGCTGAGAGACACCTGACTGCCACAGCAGCGGGGCAGAGGGGCAGGGCACATGTCCAGCGCTGAGCACAGGTGACCTGAGGCCAAGCACACGGCCATGCTGGCAGCGGGGACAAAGAGGAGGTCACAACAAAGGACAGTTGGAGAGGAAATGCATGTTTGATCCAAGAGGAGCTTTACCACCAGCAAGGCACCAAGCAGCTGTGAAGCCACATGTTTACAAGGCCTGCACAGGCAGCAGGGCCTGCTGCTGTTCCAGGATTTTGATATTTTGGTCTCTATTCAGGAAAACACCGCTACAAGCACAAAGCAGGCACTGAAGGGCTCACAGGACCCAAGCCCAAAATTAGATATGTGTTAATGCATTCTCCAGAAGAGAGGCTCAACAGTTCAGTTACCATGCAGTCAAAATTCTACTTAATTAAAAAACAGAGAAGCTAGGAAGCACTTGCTAAGGTATCTCATATGTCAGACTACAAGTTATTACAGTGAACAGCAGTTTGGTATCTATCCCTGTCTTTTCATGGCATATTCTATATCTATTTACTAACTCAGCTGGAAACAAAGATTAATTTTTTAGTTTCAAACATTTGCAATTAGAAAGGAAGCAGGAAGCACTACCTAATTTTTAATTTAATGAAATAATTAATAGGCAAAAATTCTCAAAACCAAATATAATTAGCATTTGGAGACAGAGCAGAACCTTTTCTCCTAGGGTAAGTTTTTGTAGGGTTTTAAATATCTTTGCACCCCATACTTTACATTTACTTCTCTCTTTAAAAAAGGGCTGGAAATGACAGCCACAAATCTGAAAAACAATTTTGTCTTGAACAGTAATAAATAGCCCTTAGAAGAGGTAAAATTCAGCCCCAGCACAAATTTATGACTTTTTTTTTTGCTTTTTAACAGACAGGAAGATTTTGGTTAAAGAAGGCCTAAACCTGGGACCGTAAGCATGGAAGAGTTTTTACCTTTAAGGAAAGAAGAGGCAAGGCTCAAGTGAAGCTCAGTACCACAGACCAAGCTGGTCCAGGGCGGTTTGGTAACAGAAAGTACCCAGGACCTCCTCAAAAGCTGAATCCTGGCTGGGGTGTCTCACTGCCTGGTATTGATGTGGTATGGTCAATAGAAGTGTTACATGGGTGCTCCAAGTAATGGCATCAAAGGCCTCCACAATGGGGTGGGGGAGAAATAAATCTTTAATTCTGCTATGTTAGCAAAGTAAGAGTAACATGTGGCAAAACCTTAGGGTGTATGGACAATGCAGTTATATAAGATGTTTACAATCTCAGATTATTTTTAGTTTCAGGCCGAATACACAAATTCTCAAACACAAGGGGGAAAAAATCTTATCAATCCCACCTTAATTTCTTTAACAGGAAAGCCATGGCAAATATTTCTGCCCTGTATTACTTCTTAACAGCAATGGGAGACTTAACCTAAAAATATTTAATGTTGCTTTTCTCTTTAAATTTAAGTTATATGGTTCCTGGAACCAAATAGTGCTGTATTAAACTGGTATAAAAGAGTAAGAAGAACTGAGTAATTTATTGCTTTTGTTCAGGTGGAAAAAACCATGAACTACAGACCACAAATAACTAACATTCTTGAAATAGATCCTGTTAAGCATTTTGTTCCTGTTATTTGAAAGTCCAATAAAAAACTTCACCCTCCTTCTTTAAAATGTAATTTTTAAAATAAACATTTATTTTCATGCCTACACCTTTATAATACAGAAAAATTGTAATCCTGGGCCAGATGAGAAGACTTTCTCTTCTCTGACACTGCCTGCCAGCCCCTGAGCAGAGTGAGCAGGAATGGGGTGGCATGCAGGACATCACTGGCAGAACCACGTGACTTCCAGCAATCTGTAGTTTATGCATTTTTTGAGCCAGAGTTTTTCTGTTTCATTTTACTGCTTTGCTTGTAGCATCAGTGCTGTTTTCTCTCATTTCAAATTCTCTATAACTGACCTAAACATTTATTCAAAGGACTAGAACCAGACTTACAAACTCTGCATGTGCCTGCAGTACCTCCTTGTGCAAGGAAAGGGGATGGGCCCAACTAAGCTTGAGACAGTGAATTATGTGAAACAGGATCCCTTTGAACATGTTCTCTCCTGTTCTATCAGTGTCTCTTCCAGCTCTAACAAGTAGCAGCTCGTAGGACACTCCTAGGGCAGATCTGAGGTTGATCTCACTGACTACCCAACCCTATTTTCAACATTACCACATTAACCAACATTAACACAGTAAGATATACCAAATATATTTGCTAATATCAGAGTTTCTAAGAGACAAACAATTTTAATGTCAGCAAAATTGTTGGTAGTAGCAAACAGAGACATATGGATTTACCTGAGACTGTGCATTGACATTGGCCCGATTTGTAACCAACACTTTGACGACTTCTGCTTGTCCAGCAAGGGATGCTATGTGCAATGCAGTGTTTCCTTTCTGGAATTAGAGATAGTCACATTTGAAAAGAGTACAAAACCTGAGCTTGAATACATAACAATACAATCAAGAGTATCTTCCACTTTAGAATACAGTATTTCTTGCTGAATACTTCTAATGGGTGTGTTATTCTAAACACATGGCATGGACAGAAACCAAAACAGGAATCTACAGTTTGTTCAGTAAATCTCCACCCTAGCAAACTCTTACATTACTGTCATCCACTATCATACATAACTGTTTCTATTAAATAATTATTGAGACACACACATACACCCCACCAGCAGTGGAGAATGGGCAATTACTGCTGCAGCAGTCTGTAATCACTTGGGCAACACCTCATGCCCAGGCCAGCAGTGTGAACAAGGGAACAATCAGATAGGCTTGACTGACCTTTGTGGCTGCATCCACACTGGCACCTCGCTGGATCAGCTCAGAGACAACTTCTACGTGCCCTTCTTTGGAAGCGAGATGGAGAGCATTCAACCCATTCTGATTTAAAGAAAGAAGGGGAAAAAAGAAAAGCAATTAGAAGGATTACCAAGTTTTCCAGCTTACCAAGCATATGAGACAAATTATAACTATCCCACTGAAAGGACTGCTTACAAAAACGACATTTAGGTAAACTTTACAAGAGCTAGATTATAAGAACAGGGTAAAAATTAAATCAAGATATACTGGCTCTGGGGTCTCAAATTCTGTGTTCTGTTCCATGATCAAGTGCAACACACATGGAATGAAAGATAAGGTGGAACATTCTCCAAGTGCAAGTGAAATGGTGTCTGGGTAAAGGGTTTAAAAATAAAAAATATTAATTGAATAAGATATGTAAACATGGTTCATCAAAAAAAATATAAATTCTTTGACATGAAGTGCAAATATAATGAGAAATCTGAAAAACTTTGAGAAAGGTATTTTTCCAGAAAATTTGACCAAAATATTCTTCAACCTGATTTGAAATGTTGATGTCCACTCCATTTTTTAAGTAGTCAAGAGCCTTTTCCAAGTTGCCAGCTCGAGCTGCTCTCAGGTAACTTGCATTTGTGTCAGACTACAAGAAAAAAGGAGAAGCAAAATTAGAAATTATGGCACAGTATAAAAACACATTTCAGTGGCAAAGAAATTATATGATATGGCATATTTTACATCCACTCAACTAGTCATTAAATAATCCCAAAGCAATTTATCAAATGTGGGTCAAATCCCAACCAGGCAGCACGAGGCTTGACTTCACACATGAGCATGAATTATGGAGCACTGTCTCACACGCAAGGCCAGCAGCCGGGGACACATCTGGCACGCAGTGTGGCACACAGCCATGGGGAAGCTCAGGACTGGGCTGCAGGGAAACCATGCCACTCTGCAAAGGTGCCACACTACTTTTAATGTCCAAGCTGAACAGACCCAAGCAGTACTCTGATAATTAATCTGAGAATTTTTTTTAAAAAAAAAGTCAAAATACTCAACCTTGAAGGACTGGATTGGTGGAATTAAAAAACCCATGGATCTACAAATGCACACATTTTAAAATCTCATGTCTGCTAACATTTTGCTTTATTTTCTCCATTCTACTTCATTTCACAGCACATTTTATTGACAATGCCTGCCCACATTCAGTGAAGAAGCCAGAAATCTCTAAGTACAGGGCCATTATATAAACTGTATTTTCCTTTTTTTCAGACTTTGTATTAAAGATAACTACGTGAATTTACTTTATGATGACTTCAGCTTGAATGTAAGGACAGCAGAAATGTTGGTTAAGTCATAACAGACTCACTGACAGTAAGTCCCATCCCCAGAGAGTTTTAACAAGTTATGCAAATATCCATGGAGGACAGTTTAGATAAAGCTGATCCTGCCTTGGAGCAAATGTAACAAACTGGGTTAGCTTTCAAGAGGGAAAAATCACACAATCTTTCATTTTATCTATGCCACAGCTTTTCCTGGCACCTTGGGCAGTCAATGTATTTATTGTGCCACCTTCTAGACTGGTAAAGCAGGAATTGTCTGGGTTCTTTCCCCTCTCAGGATCATTTCATCCCAGGCTTATATCATTGCAGCTACCAGTGCATTGAGATGTTTTAACATTTTGAAAGAGTACAACAACTACCATTAGACTAAACAATAAAGGCAGTTACTGCTAAGAAAAGTTACAAAACACCAAAGCTCAGTTACTTATCTGTCGCTCAAATAATTATTATTTTTTTTAATCCCAAATTTCTGGATTTGCTATAGAGTTTTCTCCTGTCAATACAGCCACTGCAAGCTGGATGTTGTGCTCAAGCATTGCTTCAAGCCCATCAGAAGCCACATTAATGTGCAGGATGAAGCAATCTCGGGCATGATGACAGCAAAATTATAAGTGGGTAGTGCTTTTCTCCTTGTACTCATACAAGCTACAAGACCATTTTACCAGTACTTCCAATAAAACAAGTTCTTCCTTCTAAGGAGAAAACCATTACTTATAAGCCCATTTTCTCCCAAGTTTTGTACACTTTACATTCCACTTTGCAGTGATAAGTCACCAGTTTACAAGCCTTCACTGCTCTTCATCATTCTTCTTCAAGCATGCCATACTGATCATTACAAACCAGCTTCTGCAATGTCCTTCCAACAGAACAGCCCCCAAATACACCCCCTAAATACACCCCCCAAATACTGGTGTTCAGCTAGGCTTTCTCAAACAGGGTGCTGCTGCAAAATACACAGTCATCAGCTGTAAAGACTATGGGGAAGAAAAGCTGCCTTGAGAACTGCTTTCATTTGGGAGATCATCTGAGTTGTGCAATGCAGATTATTACAGGAGACAGGTCATATTCTCAGTGCTTAGCAACAGCAGTCACTGGGGTAAAAAAACAGGTCAGCATTTTATCAGCATTACTAAAGGTATGAGGGAGGACTCAATACAGAGGGAGCTTTTTTGTCAGAGGGTAATGGCATCTCTGTTTGGCACAGTCAGCAGGGGGACCAGAATCAACATCAGCTGTTTACAGCTACTCCTGGGTGGTGAAGGGCTGTGCTAGAGCTGCTTGCTCTGGAAAATCAGATTCTGCCATTATATGTTATGCATTAATACATGCCAGACAAGAAACACTGCTCGTCTGCAGACACATTCTAATCTATTTGCTCAAAAAAAATGGAGGGGGAGAGGCAGAAGGAGCAATAAATAATTGATAATCACATTAATTGCTAACTGCAGTTTCACGGTGGAGGGAGAGAAATGCCTGTATTTTTTACAGACTTGGGCATGACTTTTGGACTTAAGGGCTCTGAAGACTTAACAACTCTTGGAAGAACTCACAAACCGGAGGAAGGATTAAAGTTCAGGTCACAGTCCCAGCCTGAAGCCATATAAAAATGTCTCAAACCAAACGTGCCGCTAAGTGATACACAAATCCACTCCTGAAATCCCTGAAGCTAATAGCATGTTCTCCTTTGCTAGTCATCCCTCAAAATCCACTCCAAAACAGCTGAAAGCATCCAGACACACAACTGACACCAGCAGCCAGGCTGCCATCCAAACAGTGTGGCTGGTGAGGTGCAGGACATCCTGCTCACCTGTCAGCCTGGACTCTCAGTGCTCAGACAGGCTCCCAGCACAAGGGCACTGTGCAGGAAAAGCAGCACCAACATGTGCAGGCATGACACCAGCAACTGGGTCAGCACACCAGGATAACCCAAATCCTCCCTTGGTTCAGCTGGTCTGAGTTGGCACTTCCAGTTTCCACCTTACTGGTTTCCAGTTACCTAAATGTGATGTGAGCCAATATGTGAAAGTGCCTGAGTTGCCTTTAACACACAAGGTGCAACACATCCATGTGTGAGAGGGGAAAACTTTTTTTTTCTGATCTTGGCTGATGCTCCCGAGCCCTCAGATGGGGTTAGCTCACCCTTTCTGGGCCACCATGCCCAGGAGCTTTGAGATTTGCACAGAGGGATAACAGACTAATGGTGTACAGTCCTGCAAGAAGTTCAGTGGGGCTTCTGTGAGTCTCTCCATCCATTTCCACTTCTACCATAATCAGAAACAAGCAGTAACATTAGAGAGGCAGTGACAACCTTGTTGGAAACCAAAAGCAGTTTCAGCCTCTCTAAAAGTAGCATTGCCAGCTCCTACTTCCCTTATAACTAAGGTATTACTTCAGACCTGCTCCGACAGAGGAGAGACTCCCAAACTTTTTTCTACCTTGCAAAATGTCATGAGTACCCTTGTTAAGACATGTCACTTTCAAAAGCACAAGAATCAATAAACACTCTCCATCCTAAATGCAAGGAATTGACCAAAACATCAAGCCAAAACTTTTACGTTTCTGAACCCAAAATTTCTCAACTTTATATTTGTATTTTAAGCCTAAATTTAGTGAATTTAGTGTGCTTTTTCTTTTTTTAATACCTCAGTAGAGTAGAAAAATCTTATTTGCAAATGGCACTGTTCTGTTTAAAAAAGAGCCTCTTAGAGTCCCAAACTACAGGCTAGAGCCTATAAATTACAGACAGAAACAGCACCAGACCCTCAGCTCAAATCAGTGGAAGATACTAAAGATCAAAGAACTGTAATAATAATTATTTATCTGGATTGCCATCATTCCTGGAAGCCCATGTCATAAACTGATAAAGGACCATTTTAATGAAATGCATTAAAAACCACAGTAGGGGGAAAAGGAATTTGGGTTTCCAACCACTGCCCAGGAGAGCCTTGTGCCCCACTCTGTGGGCAATTCTTCATATGCCCATTCCCACCTTCCACACTAGCTGGCATCTGAAAATAAGAGCCCCACACAGACAGAATAGACATAGACTCTCTCTATAGGACGTTCTCCCAACACACCTAATACATTTATTCTTCACTAATTACCCTCAGTATTCCTGAGAAGCATTTGGATGCTTGCAGCCAGTACAGACCCCTATTTTTTTAGTAATCAATCACAATATGAAATTAATATGAAAATTGGCTTATGATTCTCCGTGGTCTGGACAAATATCAAGAGAACAATAGGTATGGCACACACAGCAAAGCACTGAATCTCAGATGCTCTTGCAGTCAGCTACAAAGATTGCAGCCTTTCCCGTGCATTTGTACTGGATCCCTATTGTCAGGCTATATCCTCAAAGCCTTTTACCACTCCCTCTTTGGCGTCTGTGGCTGTTACCTTTTCAAACTCTATATGTAGATTAAAATTAAAAATCAATATTTTTACAAGTGTTTTAATTCTTGGAGAGACAAACTTCAGATCCTGTGCACAGCATTTAGATCTGAAATGGCTATTCTGAGAATATTTAATAAACAGTGGATTTATGTGAGTACCAGTACTGGTGAATGTATAATATTAAGCTTTTTCTTCACAGATGGTATGATTTCTCCCCTGTCTCCCCACACTTTCTTGGAAGAAAAAAGGACTGTTTCTAGTTTTAAGAAATGCGTAAATGTACTCAACTGGCTAATGAAGGCAGGTTTTATGCAATGTGTGTTTCTTTTAGATTAGTGTATTTCCCTTTAACATACAATGCTATAAAAAAATCCCTTCTCTAATGTACAGCAGGCTGATGAGCTTGCAGACTGAAGGCTGCCTGTAGCACACAACAGGTTTTCCAGCCTGGAGCTAATTTTCAACATTCATCCCAGGGACATCTCAGGAAAAGGCTGAGACTGTGCTGGCAGCAGCACTCCATTTGCCAACCCTTCTTTACTTTGTGGTCCCCAAGTCCTGCCACAAGATGAAGAGTCTGTGGTACACAGGGACCTGAGAACTGTTTCCCCATTTTGAGGAAAAGCTACATGAATTAAAAATATTTATATTACAGCAAAGACTAATTCCTAAATCACTTGGATATTACCTTAAGCCTCCAGAAAATGCTGATGCTGAGTCATGCTAGAAAATACATATTCACTCTTTTTCCTTAAGTGCTTCCAGTGAAGTAAGAGATTATTTATCATAGCTAAAGATAAAAACTATTAGCAAATTTTCACTGACTGTCAGTCCAGGATCTGGCCTGTTTTTTCCATGGCACTAGAGAGGGTTCCTTTAGAAAACAGAGAATATGTATTATTGAGAGAACCCTTGAAAGTGCAAAGCCATTATTTTTAATATGCACAGGCCTCTTCCCATACTGGTGGTATTTTATTATGCTCATCTCTCTTTCCTTTGTGTTCTGCTTACAGTGGCCTGTTTTTCAGATTAAAAATCCAGTCTTTTTTTCACATTGGGAGCAGGGTTTTGTTTTTCACTCCGTCTTTAACAGTAGCTGTTGTGAAGGGAAACCCCCAGCAGGTTCCCATTGTGCCAGAGCAGGATGCATTCTGGCTTGAGTCCCAACAAAAAGATGCTAACCATGCCTAACATTTGTTGTGGGAAGAGGCAATGACCTCATTTTAAGCGATGAACTTATGTTACTTCCATTTGGAAATGTGCTCAACAAAGAAGGACTTTGCAGCAGCATGAGGTGACCTGAGGAAATGGATGATAACATTTTTGATTATTTTGATAAGGGTGGGCTTACTGCAGCCACTGGCAATTTTTTTGCAGGAAGGCTTAACTCTGATAGGCACTAAGCACAACACCAGAAATGGGAGGACCTTGGCATTTCTTAGGTTTTGCTCCTGTGCTAATTTAGAATTTTCTTCCATGCAAATGTGTTACCCTCACTTGGTAAGCAATTAAATTTTATTCCAAATAAACTACAGTGGCCAATTAACAGCAGTGTCTGAACCATGCGAAATAAACCAGTGACATCACTATCAAGGGGAGACTCTTCATTTATCCTCCAAGAAGCTCTAATCCCTTGTATTTCTCTGCTACCTTTAAACTATATCACTATTAAAAATTTTCAGTTGTATCTTCCTTATTAGAAAGGGGGCTGATTGCACCAGATGAATGATGTTCTCTGTGTAAACAAGTACTCACACTTTACATACCATACTACCATATGCGTTTTCTTCTGATAAGGATGTACCAGCCTAGGGCCAACTTCTATCTGCAGTTGTGCTGTTAATTACCCTTCAGAGACATGCTTTTGGGATCACGGCCCTAAACACAACCTCAGGGCAACAGGAAAAGCTCCATTCCTAGTGCTTGACAATTCAGAGGATACATCTTTTGGCTAGGGAAGGCCAGCTGTTTTGAATGCGATTGCAAAAAGAGAACAATCTTAATTACTAGTCAAAAACCAAACTCATCTCTCTGATTGTTTGGCCTATCACACAATTTAATCTTCAACTTTAATTGATCATATTATTGTATTGTGCATGATAAAGCAGCCAAAGATATGATGCTATTTGCAATGTCCCCATAAAGGGCTCTATTCCAACTAGGTAACTACAGTATGTTTTCCACACTGGTATTAGGCTCTGTGAAACCTTCTTGGTTACACTCCTTGTGAAACTCCTTGTATTTCTGCAAAGTATGCACATGAATCTATAACCAACTGCGTTTTCAGCAACTGAGGTTCCATCACTGTACAGTGGTCAATCTTACCATGTTTGTAGAGAAAAATGAAACATTTCCTGAAAAATCACACATTTAAGGAGTTCAAAACAAAAGCGGAAAATGCACTTTAGATGCAGGTCCTTCCTTCTAGAAATACTTGGCCAAAGTAGGAAAACATTCGTGCAAACAAGCCTCTTTCCTTACTAGACCACAAGACAAAGTGCAGACTTAGGATAAACCATTTTCAAGAACCCCTGCAGCCTTCTTGGAGTCTGTCTTGGCAAAATGCTGAATATGTGCCCTGTTCCCATGGAAAGTTAACCACTTGGAGTGGAAGGTGGTTCAAAAGGACCCAGAGCCTGAGATGTCAAGGCTGGTAAATCCAAGAACATTTCACAACTTCCAGTAAAAAAGGCATTTGTGGCTGCCCTTAACAGCACAGAGAGAGGTCTGGAGTGCATTGTTTGCTTGCAGTGATAAACATCTGCTTTGAAGCTGTGATGCAGCTTTCTCGCTGTGAAAGTTGCTTAGACTGTGTGTATGCAGCCTTCTTCACTCAATCCTGTGACTTGTGACACTACTAATCCCACCTGGGTGTCTTTAAATGCCTCAATGCTTCCTAAGAAAGTTCAAGCATGAGATAGAAAGGAAAACCAGTTGTTATTATTTTGATTTTCTATGAATAGCAAAGGGTGTTGTGATTTCCAGGGCACAGAAGATACAGAGTTACGGTAAATTTTTGCCTAACATCCACATAAAATATCGATATTATGTTGAACATAACATTCAAGTTGAAAATGCCCCTAAATATGTAATTTCCACATTATTTACTTGCCAACACAGATACTCAACAAATACAAAATAACTTAACTGCAATTCTATGCTAAATCATGATCTGACAACCCAACCAAAACCATCTGAACTGAGATCACACCTGTCCCACAGGGACAAAGTTCAGACAGGAGGTGAGGGTCTACACTATTTCCATATTTTGGAATAATAAATAGCAAATAGCTTTGCCAATTTGCACAGATGAAGTTTTGAGATTTTAAAGCACAGATTTGATGTGTCAGCTTCACCTGAAGAATCTATGAAAACAATTACTGGTATGAATGTATTAAATTAGTAATACCAAAAGCAAGATTAAGGACTACAAAAATCAATGTACACCAGGAAAACACACACAATTCTTCTAAATATGCAGGAACAACAAATTCAAAGAATTATTGTAATGGGAAAACAACAAAGAAGTCTATAAAAGGACTATAAAGGTCTTTAATAGGGTGACTTTTCAGCTATCAGACTGCACTGGATGAAAAGATGAATGACAAGGTAAATTGGGACACATTCTGTTCAAGACCCTAAAAATGGTGTAATCCCTGGTTTCACCAGTGAATCACTCAGCTCTATTAGAAGTGACAACCAGGCTAAGAACCAAGCCCTTTGTTATATACAGTTGTTGTATACAACTCACATGTATAAGTAATAAAAAGGATCTGATGCATTATAAGGCAAAAGATTTGGGCATTTCGAATTCAAGATTCATTCTCCAGGCTGAAGGAGAAGTTTGTTCAGCTGCTAGAAGTTTATTTCAAACTCTGGGAAGAAACTCCGGAACTCATAATCTCATCTCTCCCTCTCTTAAGTTTTCCTATCATACAATTACAAGTGAAAAATAAATCACTGGCTTTCATAACTGCTACCACAGTCACAAAGAGCTAGAGAAGGGCTGGATGTGCTTCAAGGGTTTCTTCTCATGTTTATATTCACCTGAAAATAATAACTCTTATCTGTCAAGCTAGATGAGATGCCATTGATCTCCTGCCTGCTATTTTTCTCTCAGAAACTGACTATCCAATGAGCAAGGAGATAATTTCAGCACATCAGGCCCACGTTTAAAGCCACTTCCATGCTAACTAAAGTCACTTTCTTCAGAACACTGCATGAACATCAGCCAGTCCACTTTCCCTTCTCTTTGTGCATCTCACTTTATAGACAAATAAAAACACTTTACAAAATGTTTTGACAAGAGTTGCTGAATTCTTTTCCTCTCCTTTTTTGGTCCCGATTTTAATTTCAGGTGGGGGGGTTGGGGAGGAGTTATATAAACCTAAATGAGATAATACCATTGATTTTAGGGGGAGAGATTTTATTCACTATAGAAATATTATATAAATATGCTTCAATCAGATGTGGTGAAGTTAGTGGCAATAACATGGAGAAAAGCACGTCAGGGGAAGTGTCATGCAATAAATTTTCCCTAAAAATACTGAGCAAATAAGCTATAGAAATAAGCTACATAATCTATTAAGAACTTCCAGTACCATGAATTCAAAAGTTTCTATTCAATGCCTGGTTTTGAATTCAACTCTCATTTAAAACCAAATTGATTCTGCCTTGGAACTTTGAAATTATAACTATCATTAAACTGAAAGATAGTTTGACGGTAACTGGTCAAGCAATTTCAGAGGTGGCAAAAATACATGCAGACACATGCCAATTTACACTGCAAGCTTTGCAAACCCCACATATAATTACAATTTATGCCCTTTTAGGTTTTAAAGGCATTTGAATGGATAGTTTTAAAGCTATCTACTAGAGGTTTACTTTTTGGAGGAGGGAGAGGAGACATAGAGTTCAGGATTCTTACAAAAATTACAAACCTTTATCTGTTTATGAGTGCCAATGCAAAGGCTTCCATAGCACGGATTATGACCTCTATCAGGAGTAAAGAACCATTTCCTCTGACACACCTGAACGCCTTGTTGAAGAGTTTCTGTCTGGAGAACTCCACATGGCTAATGTGACAGACAGAGAACCTGAAGAGCCAGTGGAAATTATCTAAAGAGCTTCTGGGTACTAAAAGGACTCATGAGGCAAGATTTGCAATACACTCATAAACTTGCTAGTGAGTTCTGCAAGGCCAGTTAGAGATATCACATAAGGTCTGTCATGGCATTTCACCTCAGGAGAGAACTAGCTGTCCTGACACCTCTTTGTAGATCTGCTGTTGAACAGACAGACCCAGTATAGTGGCAAAGAATCAATGGAACTAAGAAATCAAAGGATTCAAACAGCCTCCTAGAACCAAAGACTGACTGAGGTAATTTGGTGGTTCAGGAGGAAAAATACCTATCTAGCGCTTCCCAAACTCATGAGGGCAATTTCACACAGGAGAGTTAACAATCCTCCAATGCAGGAGCTGAGCAACCTGCCAGGAAACAATTTTAATCTTGGCCTGGAGATGCATGAAACCTACTGGGGAATACTATCAGGGAATACTTAAGGCTGTGCTGGCTTAGCCACGTCCTTCAGCAGGGAATTGAAGCTCCTGTAGACCACAACCTGCTGTAGCTTGTTTTCCATTTGAGTCTGCTGTTATGGATCTGACCCAGTAACTCCAGGCCCATTTTGTATCCCACCACACCTCTGTAAACCACAAAGGCAATGCAGAGCAAGCCAGAGCAGGTGTTGCACACACTGCTGCCTGTTACTGCTGGAAACACTGAGGAGAATGTGCCCCTTTCTCTCAGGTGTGGTGCCGTGGCACATGGCCTGCATGGAGCTGTGGGACTGGGCACGGGAGAGCCACCAGCCTCCACATCTCCCTGCACTCCTTCTCCCCTCCTCTGCCCTGGTGAAACACTGGCATTCACCACTGTGAATCTGTGCAATGCCATAGAAAGTTCTGTCATAGCATTTGTTGGGGTTGTCCAGATTAAATGTTTTTAGTGGGGCGAAAAGCAAATGCAAATTAATTTACAAGTGTTTTGTTCCTCACTCCACGTGTTCTGGGTTTGAGGATGAGCTCAGATTCCAATAGGAAAAGTGCTTTTTCCAGCCCAAGCACCAAAGTCTGTGAGCAAAAATCAGAGCCCTGCATCTGTTATCTAAATTTTACACTAGTTTAAAACTCTTAAGTCCTATCCAAACTTTAAATACAAAATTCTGCTCTAAAGCAGAAAGAGAAATCTAAATCACTGCTGGGGCAAGATCAGGACCAGCATTTACAGATACAAACAGGATGAAAGCAGTCACAGTGAGAACAACCTTAGCTGTATGGGATCTTTGAGATCAACACAGGGAGAAAGAAAACACAGAGTTCAGTTTCACTCTGAGAAAATATTACCAAATATACAGATACATCACTGAGATCAGGTGATACCATTTTCATACAGTGACTTTTCAGTTACAGAACTGAAGTAGTATTTTTGTGGTTTTCAAAGCCATTGGGCATTGAAGAGCCAGGATTTGGCAGAACCGCCACAAGGAATTGAATACTCAGGAGAGACTTGAATTTTTTGAACAAAAATACAAACAGCAGAACTATTTTAATATTTTACCTCACCTTAACCAGATTTGTTAATTAATTTTAATCCAAAAATTATCATTTCCTCTTAGCATCAGAATGAAATACGTTTGAAAAACACGTAACAGTTTAATCAAATATAATGACATAATACCAATGAATTAAAACTTTCCAAACTGTCTGAAAAGACTTTACTCCTACTATATTTAACAGACACAGAACTTGTTATTAGTGCTACCATTAAAGTGAAGATCAGTTTATTACAGAAATAAGTTACAACCAACCATACAGTGAATCTCCCCTAGCATTTGATGACAGAATGTGCCATTACTGTACAATGTTCAACTATCACTTCTGAACAGCAAACCTACAGTATAAAGATGCGGTGAAGTAGAGCTTGTTTCTCTCTTGTGTCTCAAATACACAGGGCAGCATATGTAAGATTTATGTAAGGAATGAAAATAAAACTTATAAAAATCAGCAAGGAAAAACTTACTGAACACATACATACTCTGCCCCATCTCCACTGCTAAACTCCATTTTGAATGCTGCTATACCTTCTCCAATGTATAAATGAACAGAAATAGCAGTTTCTATACAGCTTGTAACAAACCCCTGTAAAGTAAGAGTAAATACCATTCTGGTGCAACACAGAGGGGCAGAGCATCCTGCAGACCAGCACATTGCCAACACCACGGCTGAGGGCAGCGCAACTTGCAGCCCGCTCCACTCTCTCAGCTGCTGCACAGAAACTGGAGGGACTGTCTGTCAGGTTTTGTGCTGCTGAGGCTCATATAAAGCATCAGCAAAGATGTTTATCACCATGAAAATTGTGCTAAAAAATACATGAGAGAGTAAATAAAATTCTCGGGACTGAAGAATACAGAGTTTAATCAAGTATCATAAAACATCTGAATAACAAGAGCTTGTCTTACAAAAAATCACTTCACAGAAAAAAATATCCCCAGTAAATGTTTCCAGTTTTGAAACTATTGGTGGAAATAAGTTTATGAAAAGAACATCTTCACTAGAAAACAACCACAGTTTTCAAAGATGCTTTTTAGGAGAGAACAACATTCAGTCCTGTGCTGACAATGAGTAAACAAAAACATACACATTTAAGAGAAGTCACTGTAGTATTTTTTTCAGAGCACAAAGCTATTGCTGACATGGAAATTAGGTAGTAAACAGCTGTATTCTGGCATCAGTAGTATCTGCAACTAAAAAAATAGTGCCGCTAATTGCCTTTTCACAAACCTTGGCACTTATCAGTACTTAAAACACAAATCCACTTTACTGGAAACCTGTTTTTTTAATTCTGCGGTAGTCTAGATAACCATTTTGGCTTTGTGGTTTTTAACTGATGTTAATAATCCAAGCTGTTGAGGACACTCTGAACCTGGTTCATGGAGTACAGGCATGTCCTTTCACAGCAGCTTCCTCACTTGTGGAATTTTTAAATCCCACAGGGAGCACCTTGAAAGTCACTGGGACTCTCTCTCAGAATAAAAGTGATATGGGTACCTCCTCACAGGTCACTACAAGCACACTACTAGTACTACAGCTGGCTTCTCTGGAAGTTTAACTGACCTGTGGATTGTCAGTAGCAGAAGTGTGTTATTTGAAAAATGCACCTTAAAAGCACAGATTTTAAACTTTTTCTCTAAATATACAAGATTGGCTAAATGACTTCAATTGTTACAAATATCAGCGTTACTTAAGGCCCTCATCACAGAACACTATGTTACAATGTTTGTGCAATTTTAATCAGAGTCTTCTATGGAGTGTTCTGAACACAATGTAGCCACTGGCAAGACAGAGAGAAAAAACATCACAATATTCTATTTGACTGCCACCTCAGCCTATACGGTAATCCAGCCATCAGAAAACAAAACACACCAAACAATCTGAAACGTACCTCTTCCTACATCCAGCTTTGCCTCAAACAATTAAAGACTTAAAACACTAATACAAGAAACGTGATATGCAGATTTCACTCATTTCAGAATCCACAAATGCTTACTTGTTCTGGAAAGCATTCTCCCTCTTCCACTGCCATTTTCTGTGGCCAGATATGAAACCTGATGACTCAATTAGTTAACACTTTGGACACTGCACCATTGCTAAAAATAGCGGCCTCAAGAAGTGCTTTTCTTTTTTTCTTTTTTTCAAGGAACTAAGCACGGTCACTTATTGCACTTCCCTTGGCAATTTAAATGGCAAAGGACAAGTGATTAGAAGACTATTAAGTTAGTAACAGAGCGTGTCCCAGGATTCCTGGCTCACTTACCATATTTGCTGCCTCCAATCATTCCCCGTGTATGTAATCATGATCTGTGGAATACCCAAAATAGCTGCAGCATCAGCTGATCAGAAAACCACTGCTGCTTGGAATCACTCATGAAACAAGCTTTTGTCATTCTGCTTATCAGCTCTTTCTAATGCAGACTACTTTGAACTATTTCTAAAGGCAACAATAACATCATTTTACACTCCGTGTGTTTTGAATACCACATATGCCTGCCTCCCACTCCATGGTAATTTTATATTTATTCCAATTTTCTGATGACTAATTATGATAGATTTGTGTCACTAGTTCTAGAGGCTATTTTCCTGAACTAAACGGCTGTTCTCTATGTACTTCAACTTCCTAAACTAGAGATTAAAAGCAATACCAGGACAAAATAATTTTACTTCAGAGGGAAGCCCAGAGAGAGGTTCCTGATTTTAGCAAAGCAGACTTCTTCCTTTTCAAAGGAAGCTATCATCAGCAACAGGAATTTTCAGTTACTTACATTAGGAGTGGCTTTAAAGAATGCCCACTTTCTGAGAAAGGGAATATTGAAATCTCTTCACCACAAGTTCCTGCACAGCATGCACTGCACTTGCCTGTTACACATCTCACCTCATGCCTGGGAGCTGGAAACAGATATTCACTGGCACAGAAGAACAGCAAAGGAGAAGAGGAGGAAAATAATCATGGCCTAATATTTTCATCAGACAAAATGTCTCATTTGAGACATGTTGATGAAAGGAAATTAGCTGTATGTGAAATAATACTGGGATAATTTAAATTTTCCAGAAGTATATTTCCATGTTTGCATCAACCAGAGCACAGCTGCCAGGTAGGAGCTCTGCACTCCTGAGTTTAAACACTGAACTTGTTGCCAATTATTTGTTTAAGCATCTTTGTCTTCAGAAGGTGCCTAATTTGAGGCCCTGGTGCACCAGCCATGCACTCAGGTGGATCTGGCTTGAAAATACTTCATTAATGTCACTTATGATGCATGCTATTAACAACTACCCTGTGTTCCTGCACATTTTTGCTGATGGCATTTTAAGATTTGTAAGACCCACTTCTGCCACTGACTAAATACAGAGAAGCCAACAGCTGTGTGCAGGGCGTAGGAGCCTCCTACCTCGATTTAAGTACAAAAGGATGACCAAGCCAGTTTAAATGAATTTACCTCACTGACATATCTGCACAGAGCTCCCTATGGCAGAGATTTCAATCACTGTCCCACAATTATCTCAGCAATGCTATTACTGAAAGCCACCACAAAAAGTATCCTGAATATTCCATTTCTAAAACTGAATTTTGATTTAGCGTTACTATTAGTTTTGAGTGCTGAGAACTGTAATTTCAAAACAATAAATGCAAGCATCCCAGTTCTAGAAAGACAAGATCACAGGGTTACTATCCAGTATCTGAATTTCTGTTTCTTACTGAAGAGAAGTTGGCTCTGAATAAAGCCCAGGCACATAAATACTTTTCTTCTGCCTTTGAAAAGATGCTTGAGAACAAGGAGAAAGGAAATATGATAATTTCTGTAATAGGATTCAAGGGATTCCCATGAAATTTAAAACTTGCCAAATAGGTCTCTTTTGTAGGTGAAAGGATTAAATTGGGCAGTTTTATAGAAAGTCATAAGTTTCTGCAGAAGACTAAGCCCACTGTGAGGTGGTGCCCCACACCTCTGGACTGCAGCCTCCTGGCATGGGGCCAGTGACACAGAACTGGCAATCCCAAAGCCAAGTTGGCAGTGGAGAAACAACATTTTTAGGGACAAAGATTCCACACAGTCTCTGCTGTTTTGCTGCTGGGCCATGCACCCTGTTCCTCAGGCGGCCTAGGGCTGTGGCCAGTGCCAGTAAGGTCTGGGTGCCAGCCTGCTCCCGCCAGGAGCTCCCCTGACACTGCTGTCCCCACACACTGCCTGCTCATTTATTCTGCTATGGCTACTTTGCTTTCCCAGCTCCTGGCTCTTGGCTTTTCGAGTTCACATCGGTGTGACGACAACAGTGGATGATTGACCCAGGCCACTGCCTATTAACCTCCACAAAACTATCCTGGTTTAGGCTGTGATATTCCCACAAGAGCAGTTGTCCAATTCTCTCTCCATTAATTTTAAAAAGCAACGATCAGAATTACAAAAGAAAAGCACAAAGAAAAATTAAAATCTGCCAGCACCAAAAAATCATCTCAGCACATTCACATCCATCAATTCAGCTCTGATTACTGACTGCCATAAATCATAGTGACACTGTATTTTCTTTTTAACCTTGTGAATCCGTTTTAGAGCATTCAGTACAATTTCTTACATGCATGCTATTAAGACAGGATAATAACAGAAAGGCTCTAATACTAATGGAAAAATCAGTTTCTAATAGATTTTGGGTAAAATTTCCAGGACCCTTTTGTTACTTTGCATCCTGAATTACATGATCTGCACATTTCTATGGTAATTCTTAGCTTAGGAAAAAGAAAAGGCCTGGGATACAATCATGTAATTAATAGATACACAAGGAAAAAAATATCTCAACAATCAATCTCCTCCCCTATTTGGAAAAAAAAAAAAAAAAAAAGCAACAAAACCCTTTTACAATCTCATTAAAACGGCAGATTTGGTACAGATGGAGAATTCTTTTAAACAGAATAGTGGAAATGTCCTTTTACATTATCACTACGCTGCTCCCCAACCAGATGGAGTGCTTATGATTACTGGCTTGGAAGTGACTTGCAAACAAAGCAACACATGGCAGAATTCAGTAGAAAGAAAAACATGGTTTGACATGAGGTGCAAAGCAATATAAATACCTCTCCAAGAAAGAGAAAGGCAAGCTGAAATAGTTTAAACCATAATCTGGAGTTACTGGTCCAGATTTTGCAAGGAGAATTTTTATTTTTTTTCCCTGAAACTGTATTGGATGACATTTCAGATAGTTCAAAAAGATGAAGAGCCAGCTGAAGCCCACCAGTGCAGAGGATTTATATCTCTGTGGTATTTCACCCTTTTCAGAGAGTAAATGACTGACAAAGAGTATCAGTACAGATGTGTGTTTATGCAACTTACACCTACAAAGGACCATTAGTTTTAAAAACTTCTTGTATCAGAGAAACCAATGGTAGTATCTGAGATAATTATTTATATAAAAATTCTTTTCTAGTCATTAAAATAATGGCTAATGTGTGCCCCAGATGACTTTCAAACAGGAGTTCAAGTGCACATCTCTTTGCATAGCTAAGATGCTGTTACAAAGCTACTATCAAGACAAAATTTGCTTACATTTATATTACATTTATTCATTTATACTTCATCTGTTGAAATTGTGGGCATACAGAATGTACAGCCACAGGAACAAAATTCAGAGTTATAAAATGCCAGAGAGATCTGTGTGAATTGTGTATGACTTCTTTATGTCTGTTCAACCACCATCCATCACATAAATATTATGTTCACTATACTGCCACTTAAATGATGCCAGATCAGATAATCTGCTAAAACATCCACAGAAACAGAATTCTACAGCCAGAAGCATACATTCTCTTTCAATAATGTAAAAAAAATTAGACATAAAATGAGGATAGGAAAACAATACTCCAAACATTAAATAAGTTGAAGTCACCAAGTCTAGTATTTTTTCCCAAAAAAATCTGCCATATGTTCCTGTGTAATCTATTGATCTTGAATAGAAAGTATCTACCAAATCTGTAAATTCTTTAATTAATTTTTTTCCTTTACTTTGACAAGGTTATCAGCTATCATACAACATTAAAAGCAGCAAATTCTGTAACTTCTTCTAGAAGATATTTAAAATTTCTCTTTAAAGTCTTTCCAAATGAATGAACAGGAAGGAAGCCTGTGGTCTCATCCTATTCTTCTTCAGCAGCACGTAAGCTCAAACATCAAAGACTGAAATGCAATCACTTTTAAAGGATAGCCTGCAGGAATTTTTCAGAAGTCTCCAAACCCTTCCAAACACCACCTGGAAGCCAGCCCTGCTGTGACCTGTCGAACTCAGCCCTTCACAGATATTCAAAAAGCCCATGGAAGACACACTGACGTACTGCAGTGTTTACTCTGCCAGGATCCGTAGCAGCCCCCATTACCTCACTCTCAGCAGTCCCAGAGTATGCCTGTATTTTCAATAGCAAGGCAAAGGGCTCTTGGGATGAGGGACTAAAATAAACTGTACATGCAAGGTATGAGTGGTATGCCCACAGCATCCGATCCACAAATCTGCTCCAAGTTCTCTTTTTTTTAACCCTGTATTGTTCCCTTAAGATATCAGAGTAGATTATATGTTTCCAGTCTGCCCTCATCAACTCCAGCTTTCTGAAAGAGCACTTTTTGTTTCATTTTCAAATATTAGCTGCAGTTTTCATGCCCAAGTTCTAAAGCTCTTTTAACTTCCAGTGATCCTGGGACTAAAACATAACCCTATCCCTTAGGAATAAGGAAAACTGTGACCAACTGGAATATAAACTGTTAGGTAAACCCAAAAAAAGGGACCATAAGTCAGTCATGGCTTCTGCCACTAACACTTTCTCTTCCCCCATCAATACATTGACTCAACATGGAAAAGCATCTTCCACCTGTATTGTAGAGAAGTGTGATTTTGCAAAACCATTGCCATGGTATCACAGAAATCCCACAGTTGTCTTGATAGGTATTATCTTAACCTCTATGTTCACAAATGTGTGAAAATAGAGGTTAAGATAACTCTTACTGAGACAACTTCTTGCTGTCAAGACCACTCTACACTCTTCAGCTCATAAAGAACTAAAGAGAGCAGCAGCACTTCATTGTATCATCCTGTAAGCACCAAGAGAAGCAGCTTCAGTGAAGACAACTAAAAGCCCTTGGCTTTATTAAGATTTCTTTCCCTCCCACTGATCACCCTGGAGGACATCTGTATCATTGATTAGCTCTGGACAGCACCTTTGGAAAATACTGAGGTAATAAAGCTGCAAACTGGAAGAAGTGTTTACATAAGCATCATGATGTCACATGATTGACTGCTGAGCAAATTGACTTGACACTATCATGCTTCAAAAATAACCAGTAAAAGCCAATTAGGAAGGCAAAAAACAAAAGGCAGACTCCAGGCAGCCCTGTGTTTAGTCAAACCACAAGCCTCACATGAACTCTCATGGAGATGAGGGGAAGAGCAAGGGCAAAGATCTATATATGGAAAGCACAAGGAGACACGGTATCCAATCTTCCTATATCATCCTGAAACATTGCTGATGTTTGAAATTTCTCTGCTGATTAATCCAATGGTTTGTTGCATGCCATGCATCTTGTTCCAAGGCATACTGAAAACTGGGATTTTGTACGAATTGAGTACAGCAGCTGCCTTGCTCCTTTCTCTGACATACCTCACTGATGCACAGGATCCCAGAAAGTAGAGATTCCTTGGATATGAACAGGAGACCTCAGCATTTTCACTAAATATAGAACTTCTATTTGTTAACAGAATATAATACTGGTGCACTTGTGAAATTGATGGCTGTTGATTGGTCTCCATAGGCATGTGAACACATAGATAGGCACAAAAAAATCACATGCAAATATTATTTCACCAAAGCACAGGAAAACAATGAACCGTTCAGAAATAACTTTTTCATTTTTTAAAGAATATTGAAAAAAAAAAAGTTTTAAGTGTTAGACAAATGTTATATAAAATATACCATCCATTTGTATATGGCATTCATGTGACAAGAAGCTGGCTCGGGTTCACTCTTAGTCTGGATCGTATTTCTAGCAACTTTCAGTATTCCATGACTGCCAGAAGCAAAGAATTAATCATTAAGATTCATGGTGACAACAGTGAAGTATTTAATTGTGAAGTTGAATTAAGCACCAGAAATATGACTGCTGGCAAATTAGCCCTTCCAAACACTCCTTCTCTTGTTGTCTATCTTTTAGGCTTATTCAGAACACAACCACGATATGAAGCCACCAAGCTGCCAGATGGCTTCAAAATGTTCTGACATGACTTCTGCTCAGAAAAATAAATTTCTATCATGTAATATATTCCAAAAGCAGCAGTTTCTGGGACAATGACAATTGACTGTCTGCAAGACCTTAGCCAAAAAAAAACCCACCAACACACAATTAAGATATTTGACTATGCACCTTGATTCTGTTTGTTCCTCAAGGACCTTTTAAAGGAACAATTCAAATGAAAACAGAAGGACCCTTTGTTAAAAGAGAAATACAGTAACAGTAGACAAGTGTATCCACTCAGCACAGGCACATGAAGGTCTCCAATACCCTGGGAAATGAGCACAAATGAGCATAGCTCTTATTTAGTGGATAAGGTTCATTCCTAGACAGAGTAGGGAAGTACTCAATAAAAAAATTTTAAAAAAAAGGAAACATTAAACTAAGTATAAGTAATCCCATGAGTCCATCCCCAAATGGACTGGAGATGCAATGCAATGGAGACAATTCAGTGAAGCAATGTTATGACCAAGGCTTTTGAACTTAGAATTTTTGAATTTAGGCTGTAACTCCAATGAACAGACTATGGACAAATTATTACACTGTAAGAATGTGTGCAAACACAAGGTAAAACTTTCACAAGAGAATAGCTCGCCCAGGATTTCTAATGTGCAGAGTTAGATTAAAAAATAGAATAAAAATAAGAAATTGGTGGGAAAAGAACAAAGACAACTATAGATGAAGGTAGAAAAAGGGAGTTCTTGAAATCACACCTACCCCTATTTCCAATGATTCTGAGACTTATTAGGACACCAGAGTCCCTCTGCAGGGAAGCCACACTCAGGGTCAGTCACAGTGGGAGATGCCACTGAACACAAGTCCCTGGGCAGGTAAAATCTACCTCAGCCCTGCCCACAGACACTGCACTGGAGAACCTGCTGTTCTCACAGGGCCTCTGCTGTTTTCCAGGATTCTGTCAGGACTGAAGAACCTCTCAGCATTTATCAGCATTTCAAAGTGCTCTAAAATTTCTTCAAATTACAGTTTGGAAGGACTTTCCAGGAAAACTGCAAGTTGAAAATTTATCATAATCATTACAAACATGCAAACCTAAGATGTTACAATGCAAGGAACCCAAAGAAAAGTAAGTGATTGCAAATGTGGTTGATTTCAGTATCACTCAAAAATTATCCTCAAGTCTCAATATTAACACAGCCCAGTTGCTAGGACACAAACTAGTCACCAATAGCCAAAATATTGCTGTAAAGTAGCCATTCACAGTTACATTGTGCTGCACCCAGTTAAAAAATTAACCTGTATTTCTTGTGCAGAATGACTAAAATCTAGTTTTATCCTCCAGTTAGGTTCTCTGGTCAGTAGGTTCCTCCCTATCAACTACCTTTCCTAAAGCACTCTTATTTGCAAATGAAGTGTGAATCAAGGGGAAAAGCACCAGGAGTTACACATTCTGAAGTGAACTGTTGCCTTAGATACAGTCACAGCAAAATCTCAAATTATTTCCTCTTGCTGAGCCTTCACTCCAAGCTCTCCAATGGCGCAGAATTGAGGCATGGACAATTTATAAAGCAATCCATATAAACTCACTGGATTTTCAACTGCTTACAGGTTCAGTGTTCTGATCTGGTACAAAACTCTCAGAAATTCCACACTGAAATGTCTGCGGAGCAAACACAAGCGACTTCCATAATCTTTTCCTCCCAAATATTAATTAGAAGATCTCATCAAGACAATTTCTGACATGCTGCTGAGGAATGAGGACAGCTTTGAAAACTGCCTTCCAAACAGGACTTCTATGTGTCAGCACAGATGTATAAAAACATCTCTCAGTTCCCACTGGAGTGCTGGCAGCTTGGCTAAATATTAATGCTGTCCCTGGAGCGCTGCTACTGATTCTGGGTGTCTCACACACATGAGAGGCTGGCCACAGCTAAGACAGATGTTTTCTGAAGTTGCATTAGAACTAAAAAGGAAAAGAAAATGGCAGCTTCAGAGACTGCATCAATCCTCATATGGCTCCCCAGAAATAAGGAGGGGAGGGTAAGAGGAAACTGCAGAATGGGTAACTCCTGAAGTTAGGCTGAGCTTTCCAGATGCACAGGAATTTGACACTGGCTTATACTGGGGTGTAGTACAATACTTTACAGCTATACAGCAGGGATTTCAAATCACAAAACAAACCCTTTAGTTTACAGTAAAGCAGTTCTAGTTCAGAAATGTAGGGCTCCTTTTCCTATCTGCATAGAGAAGTACAAGAGCCACAGCTATTAAAGATCTTTAGAGGAGCTCTGTAGCTCTCTTTGCACTAATCTGTCTCCTATGCATCACACTCCGTCATATCTGGCAGTCTCACTGTACTTGTCCAAATGCATTTCAAACTACATGAGATTAGAATAATACTGGGTTTTTCTCAGTGCTACATCAGTGAAATAGGTTCATGAAGCTTCTGTCGCCTGATTTCACATCAAACACTTTGAGCAGATCCAGAAATACACCTTGGAATGACTGCATGAATAATGCAGTCAATTACAACAGCACACATGGCCATAATCTCTTTCTTCCTAACCTGCTTAGTTAGCAGTGCATTTCTTTTCCTTGGGAGAACCTTTAAGCCTGTAGCTATTATTGTAGCGAGTGCTCACGTTTCCTTTCCGTGAACTTTTTTTTTCTTTTAATCTGATGTTAAATAGCTTTCACAGGCTTTCTAAAATTACTGTATAGCAGTAGTATTTCTTATATCTGTATTACTTGCAGGATGCTTCATGAAAAAGCAGTCCTTTGGCAGGACAAACTAGCTAGTGTTCACACTGCATAATGGAGGAGGCAGCTGCTGCTATTTTTAGAGTGCTGAATGCTATCCTCCATTGTAAATCTATTAATTTTACAGATATTTTACCATTACAGCTATGCCTTTTTTGATTGATGAAAATCCTATTTAACTTCAATTAACAACCCAATAAGTTGGCATTTTCCATTAGTTACCTACTAGCCTTAGTAAAATAAAAACTCTATAGAGAAGCAGCCAAAGGAGCTGGTGCCTCACTGAACAGCATCCCTGGCTTGCTGTGCTGCAGATTCAAGAGAAGCCATCAGAGGGAGGAAGGCATCTTGCACCCTGCACAAACAAGAGCTTTCTCCTTTTCCATAAAACCCTTTCATTTCTGAACAAAATATGAACAATTAAAACTTCACAAATAACATAGAGAAGGCACTTACTAGTTCTCGCACCCCCCCCAGCAGACAATGGTATTTAACGTAAATGTACTATTCAGTATTTCATATTACAGCCCAGAGGTTACTTCAAAGTTATTAATGCATCCAAATAGCATGTTGGACTTGCTAACTGAAAATGCAATAATCTCTCATGAACTGCCAGGACAAGCCATCGATTCTGTATCTACTCCCTCTGTGAATAATCCCAGACTCCGCAAGTTTTTTGACTTTTCCCAACTTTTCTCCCCGGGCCAATGGCTAACGAGCTCTACTCTGAGGCCATGTCAGATGAGCCAAGACTTTAGTGTGCTTTTTAGAAGACATCTAAAGCACATTATAAATGTATTGCTAACCCACTTTGGCTAAAGTAATCTCTCCAATAACTCACCTATGTTTTTGGAATGGTAGGAAATGTGACACATCTTTTCAAATATTCATTTCCACATTTAAATAAGCAATACTCTGCATGCACAAACACAGAATTTTTGTTTTTTAAATAGTTATGAAAACATTCCCCAGTCCAACACATTTGAGCATGCAGATGGCTGCTGAAAACCACAGAGAATGGTGTGATCCTGAATGTAAAACAAAAAGAAGACATGGACCTCATCAAGTGGTTTACTGGCTTTAGCAAAGAGGAAAATCTAAGTAACATGCTCCCAAGACTCTAAGCAGTATAACCACTAAGTAAAACACATATTTTTTTCCCATTAATAATGAAAGACAGCTTAGATCTGCACATGTATCACTCCTGCTCAAAGTTAGCACAAGGCACTTTTGAATCTGAATACAAAATTTGACACAGCTCCCACATTTTTAATTATCAGACATCACAAATTATTTGACTGTCAAAGTGACAAACACCAGGAAAAGGGTAAATTAAAGCACCAGAAATGGTACTTTACTAATGTTCTTTAGTACCTGTGCTTCAAATCCAATTTGATTTATTTCATACTGTCTAACAAATATGCTGTTTGGAGCATGCCTCATATCTCTACAGAAACAATGGAGCTCATTTCATATTTAACAGCAGAGAAGAGGAAGAGAAACACTTCCATTTTGATTTGGATTGTAAGCACCATCTTGTGGAATAACAAAGCCTGCAGATTAGTAAAAATATCAGTTTATAAATTTTCTCGTGAACTGACTGGGAATGCCACCTGGGCATGACACAAAGAGCAAACAAGAATAAAACTATTTCTCTCACCTCTCCCAGACCCACAACAAAAATGAAAAGAAGCTCTTCTCCAACTCAAAGCATCAAGGAAATCTTGTCCCCACCTTCATACAAAGCCCTATGGGCAGCAGAGCTGACATTCATTGGCAAACAATTGTAGATCAGGATTCCTGGGGATGTAACGAGAAACTACAGTCCCTCCATAATGTTGAGTTCAGCTCCATTTCCTTCTCTCCCCTTCCCTATCTCACAGCACTGTTTTAAACTGTCATTTCTGATTTACAGAGCAAACGTCTTTCTCCTTAGAAGAGGGTGCTCATCACAAAAGCTCAGATCCAGCACTTTGTTAAATATTACTCTGGTAAAATGAACTTGCACTGTGGATGCATAATGCTGACCTTCACCTGGGAATCATTGGTGTTTGGGCTATGGAGGATGCCAGTGCACAGACTGGATAAGAGAGCTTTCTCCAATCAGAATAAACACCAAAAAACATCTCATAAATTAAGGAAAAATATACAGCTACAGGACTTAATAGAATAAGGCACATGTAAATTTCTGTGATTTTCCTATTTCTTTACCACTTCTAATGATATTATTACTATTAATATTATTGCATCCATCAGCATTCAGCAGAAAATTCTCTCGCTCCCATACAATTCCATGGAATTATTTCAAATGTGAATAGAAAAAAAAGCAGAAAAGCTCCTCTGTAAGGGCTACTTCATGTGTGAATATTAAACTAAAATGAACCCTCCTGAGAGCCCTGACAGACTGCTAGGATGGAAAACCATGCCATTATAGACATGAATCACATTTCCTAAAAAAATTAGTGCCTGAAGAGCGCTCTTTTAAATAAGCACCATCCATGCATCTAATATCCCATCAGTATGTATGACCCAAATAAAAATTAATTATTCTAGTACTTATTTTTAAGATTGATAGTAGAGATACATGTGGAACATAAATAAGTAGTCTCCTGCACTTTTGTTATTGACTATTTTAGCGCTTTGATCTAATCTTACCATATGCATATAAAATGGAAAGTTTGCTTTTAAAAGCTTACAAAAGAAACACAAGAGGCAGGCAGCAGCCTTGCCTCTTGTGGCAGTAGTGATGGTGAATCTGATGCTCCTGGTGGTGTCCTCCTGCTTAATTCAGCCCGTCATGTAAATCTGTACTATGTGAGAGCACAGTGATATCTGGAAAATATCACTGGACTGTGATAAAAATACGAAAACACAAAGAGGGAGGAGTGCTAGGATGAAACCAGCAAGATTTGGGAGTTAAGTGTGTATTTATTTGGAAAAAACCCACTGGACATGGATACACAGACCACATGGCTCTCCCTCTATCATAGAATCGTTTGAGTTGGAAAGATCATCAAGCCCAGCCATTAACCCAGCATTGGCAAGTCCTCCACTAAACCACGCTCCTAGGTGCTACATCTGCCCATCTTTAAACACCTCCAAGGATGGTGACTCTGCCACTCTGCCCACGCCCTGGGCAGCTTGTTCCAATGCTCACACACCTGTACAACTGTGCCAATTTATATCAAAAAGCTTCCCCATGACTTTCTACTGCTATAGTTCACTTATTAATTACCACTAAAAGCCTGGATGAAGCACAATACCCCTTTGAAGTGTACAGTCTCCAAAGAACCCAACGCGCCTTCCGCAAACTTAGTGGTAAATGGATGCCATGACAAAATTTCAGCTCAGGGAATTAAGTTCTCCCTAGCCCAGCTCCCAAGGCAGTGCCAATTATCCACATTAGAAGCCTTTATCTGCTGACCTCAGCTCCTGGCTGCATTTGCTGCATTTTCAATGCCAACACTAGAGGTTTCTTATACCACCTTTTTTCCTTAGTTTTCACACACAGAAGCATATCACATATACAAAAAAAGATGAGTTATTCAGTTTGAAGAGTCCTTCAGGATTCTTCAAATTAAAAGAAATGTGTTTTTTTTTCATTAAAAATACAATATAATAGATGATGATAAAAACCATAAAGGAAAGATGCAAATAATAGCAACAGGTCAATGCCACTGAACACTCAGTCTTAGGTATATCTGCAAAATGAATGCAAATTGCCCTGGTTTGACTAACATTTTCCACTGCTTTTTCAACTTGCCAGGCACTCAGTCTATCTTGACTACATCCAGTATTATCAGAAATTATGGCTGTGTAATTTCAGTTATAACAATTAGCCAGTAAACCAGATACTAACCCTAAATGGCTTCAATTTCTAGCAGCAGGGAATAACATACTCAATATTTTTTTAAAGACACCTTTAAAGCTATGTAATATATAGAGGCCAAGGAAGAATATGGAAAACCTGTAAGGATTAAATGCAAAAACAGTCCTTTTTCTTTTGGGACAATTTTATTAACAAGGTCTCAAAAGCAGGGTGAAATACAGCTTAGTAAGAGAGATTCAGTTTCTTGAGACATACTCTGCAGAAAGTGCAAACTGGAAATTCCAGCTTGTATTTGGGTAGATATTTTATTTAGTTAGTTTAAATACAGTCATCTTACAACAATTTAAGGAGCATCCCTGCCAAGCAGAATTTAGAGCCCTCCTGCACAGGTGTTCACTTCTGTTACACTGAACAATAAACTCACAGCCATAAATCACAACATTCTGGTAAGTTCCCTCTGAAACCAGCAAGGCCATAAAATACCCACTGGCAGACAGGATTTGATCTCATGGGTATGAACTGGCACAGCTTGGGGACAAGGAAGTCGAATACTAACACACAAAAGAACAAGGTCTGGCCCAGGCAGACAGAGCCAAGCTTGCCCTGGTTGACCTCAGGTGTCCAGGCAAGGTCACTCAGGAAGGTACGGAACAGCCCACGGGCACGGAGAGAGGTTGCCCGAAATACTCTGGAGTGGTGCCCAGTCAGCTTCTGGAGGTGTCACTCTCTTCCCATGGATTATTGAGGGGCATGAGGGTCCTAATTCAGGTGCCATCAACCTGATCCCAGAGACAGCTGAAAGCTGGAAAAACCTTTTCACTTTCAGCATTAAAAAATGTTCAAAGCAGCTCCTTTCCTCGTTTCTTTTGTAAGCATGTCATGGACATCTGATCTGAGCAAGTACCAGCTTTCTCTCCATGTATGTTTTACCACGACCATAACAGCAGAAAATAACAAGTGCTGAACTGAAATATCTCATATGGATTTACACATTACATTTAACAGTCACTTTTAACTGTTAAATGACTAATGGTTAATTCCTGCTTTGGCACAAAGCCTTTACTCAGGGAGTATGTAAGCCTTTGCAAGCTGTTTTCAACAAAAACATATGGGAAATAGTAAACTCATCCAGGTTAAGTTTAAAATAGGATATTCAGTTGGAGTAATATTATACATACTCCCTTTAGAAAACAAAAATCAATCATGATGGGTTTTAATGTTCCATTGTGGACAACAGCTGAGCACATATTATAATGATTCTCTTTCCTTTCCACTTCATCCTGATGCCTTCCCAACCACTGAATCACTGCTCTTCTTTGTTACTAAAATGCATAACTGAGATGCTGATTAGTGTCGCAGATGCTTGGTAACAGAGCCAGTAATCAATACCACTTCTTTAATATGTCTGTGGAGGAGATTTTGTCCCTTTGCTTCTGGACACAGGCTCAGCTACCGTGATCCACAGCTTTAATATTGCCTCTAGATTGGATTAGTGCAGAGCACTCTCCTTTAGTTGTTCCTTATGTTCCCTCAAAACATAACACCAGTGTGCCACAGCTCTTGCCTGTTTGCTGAGTTTGAAAGCTTAAAAAAAACTAAAAAAAAAGCTTTAAAAAACTAAAGCTCTAAGTAGTTTTGGATCATTCTGCCTGACAGACTTGTGCAGCCACTCCACACACCACAGGGAGTGAGCAGAGCTGCAGCACTCTACTACCGAGCTCATGGACAAGAACCACTGACACTCAACTTCCTCAACTGCTCTAGAGTTTTGGTGAGAGGATATTTTACTTATTTATTTTAAGAGCCACAGTAGAAAAATACTTCCTTTCAGCAAATGCAGAGCTGCAACTGGACTTCCCTTTGGGCAACTGCAATATGGAAGATTGGGATTTTGTCCTGAGTTTTGCCAATATCACCATGCTGAGCTTTAAAGACAGGAGTCATCTCTCTGAAGACAAACAACAGACAAGTGCAGGCACAAGTCCTATTATTTACTTCCCAGATGCTCATTTTAAACATATTCTTCTGTATGTGCTCTGTAAAAAACCCATGTCTCGTTAAAAGTATATTTTGTGTACATTTAAAAAAAAAATACTGCACAGTGATATCACAATGTGATTACAGCTAAATATATCATCTACATTGCAGCTTTTATTGTATTATAAGGCAGCCCATTTTAAGACAATATCAATAATTTAGAAACTTAGCTACGTGCAGCTGCCTAATTGGATTATTTTTGCTTGCCAATTTTTTCAGTATGATATTAACTTTTATAGGAATTCATTGATGGAGACTTTTCAGCAAACTCATGTAACATACAATCAATAGGCATAAAATTCCATGCAATAAAACATTTTTTCACCAAGTACTTTTCATCTTCTCACAGCTTTTGCAAGAGGAATATACTGTTCAAAATTAAGCTAATAGCATAAATCAGGTTTTGACACAAAGTATCTCTGGAGACTGAGATTCAGAGAGCCTTATCTAGAGAACAGCACAGCAGCTGCCAGAACCACCACCTGCAGACACCAGAGAGCTGCCAGGACCCAGTTTCCCATTTCTCTGCTGGCACTTCCTCACAATTTTTCCCTCCAGGAAAGGGCATTTTTACCTCCAGCTGGCTAAAGAGATCCCTTTCCACTAGTGAGCAACTGGGTAAGAACAAAGGAAAATGCCATTTCTTCCCATGCTACATTCTGTATGGTGTAAGGGATAGAAGTAACATGACTTCAGACTGAGGGCACTTCTTGGTGACTACACAAAAGGCAGAAGAGACACAGGAGCCACAGTAGAGGCAGCCAGCCAGCAGCAAACACCAGGATCAGAGATTTAGGTGGGATACAAACTGCCCAAACAGAGCTCAAAGTAGCCAAGAGGATCTTTTGCCCACAGAAAAGATGTGTGGCGGTTTAGGGGTGGGGGGGGGTGTTTGCTTGCTAGCTTTTTTGCTTTTTTGGTTTTGGGTTTTTAGTTTATTTTTTTTTGTTGATTTGGTTTGGTTTGGGTTTTTTGTGATTTACAACTATGACCTCTCAAGTACCTCTGAAAAATTTGATTCAACCAGTCAGAACATTTTTGAAGCAAGTTATCTAGCAAGACTCTAAAAAAATCATACCAAAAATATAAAAAGCTACCCAAAACCCCAGCCAAAGCACAAAAAAGTTCCAAACATGCACAAAAATTCCTAGCTTAAAACCAAGCTTCCCTTTTCTTAGGGCCCAGAAATTGACAGATATCAGGCTGAGGTGGTTTCTACTGCCCTATTCTGCTATTATTCCTGACATTTTCATCTGATGGAAACTGCACCATGCAGAAAGTACCACCACCATCACTGTGTGAGTCCACACTGTCCACCTGGTTCACTTCTTCTTCAGATGGGTGGTGACCCACTCAAAAGTCCCTGTGTGTTCTGTGATTCCATAAAGAAAACTGTCAGATCCAAGAATTATCCCAGCAGGGCCTTGCCTGGCTAAACCGATTCCCTCCAGAGGCCAAGGACATGCCCCATTCATGTGGGCTGCGAGCCAAAAACATTTGCCAAACCAGAGGCATAAAGCTTTGTTTTTCTGGGGGCTGACACTCGCTTCATCAGAGACAGGGGGAACACAGAAATTCCCTCCACTGCCTGAATCCAGAAGGGATTATTTAGGCCAAAGACTTTAATTACAACTGACAGTGCTGGCGTCCTGCTGATGGCAGCCATTTTACTGATGTCATGGCGTTATCCCTAGTGACACCAGCAGTAAGGAAGAGCTGCCAACTGACCCACATTTGTAGGCAAGACCTACTGACCTGAGGGAGACTGCTCAAGCCCAGTATCAACTGAGGCAAGCAACTTCCAAAGAGCCACTGTGGAGCGAGGTATTCCAGATTACACACTGTCCCACCTGTGTGTGTGCAGCTCCTGCTCCCCCAGCACAGGTGGGAAGGATCAATAGTGACTGCTTCACAGAGCACAGGCAGCAGGTTGGGAGCCTGGCAAGGGAACCACTCCTGCTGCCAGGTCTGCATTTCCACAGCCCATGTGTCTGGGGCTGAGCATAGCTTTCACCAAGGCCTGGCTCTCAACACTGGGCAAGGTCTGCCCTCACCCCTTGTGCAATCCATCCTTTTCAAGCTCACCATCATAAAATGGCAATCCCTCACGTGAAACCATCTTGTGAACCCCCTTTGCTTTTATTGCTCAGATATTCCTTATCTTCCTCCCTCTATAGCAACTCCCAGATATCAGGTATTTTTCACTTATTTTCATTTAAAGCAGCAACAAAAAGGAAAGATCGCTTCAGCCACAAATACTTGATACTCCATGGGCCTCTAATGGGTCACAGATGAGTGAGTGAGAGCCATTAACCTACAGACTCAGTGTGCATTCTGTGTAATGGCAGGAAGGCATCAGTAGAAATTTCCACTATGGACTATTTGCAGACCTGGCCCGGCGACTTCAACATGTGAGACTGCAATGAAGTGAAAGGAGGGATTTCATGTGAGAAGAAAATGCCTGGTTTTGACAGATGCACAGCCAGCACACAAAGATGTGTCTTAACAGCAGACTCTTACCTTACAAAATACCCTAAGATGGATACACTACACACACTTTGCTTCTTAAAATGTCCAATAAAGTATTCTGCAGTATCCTCTCTGAGTGCCTCCCCCAGGTTTAGGGGCTCACAAGGAAACTGGTACATAAGCAGCGTTACCAGAAGTGCCTAAAGTCCCACTGTCAGAGAAAGGGGGTTTTTTGAGTCCACTTCCACCTGCTTTTTTTTTTTTTTTTTAAACAATCTATTTTTAGGAACATGGTTCACTTCAGAAGGTTGCATCTCAATGCTGTTTTCTTGCACAAAAGGTAATAGAGAAACATGTACCCAAGAGCTATATGTTATGGCTATGTCTGTTGTTTTTCATCAAACCCTAATGGCCCCTTAGAAAATTTAAGATATTTCTTGGAAAGAAACAGCAGCAGAAAATGATCACAAATGACATTCACAACCACACTGTAGATTAACAAGTCCCAAGACATTTTTGAAGACTGGAAATAAATTAATATTAAAAATGACAAATTCAATTATGACTAGTAGAATATTTGTAGTTAAGCTGTTTAGAGGGGCAATTACAGATTTTTTTTAAAATAGTATTGTTTTAAAAACAAAATTAAGCCAAAAGCATCTTCAAAAATATTCAACTAGTGATGACAACAAAGCTTACAACTATCACATAGATAAGAAGCAATCAGTACAGAAGTAGACTCTTTATCTGTGCTTCTAAACTTTCAATCCCATGCTAGGCATTTTCTTTTGGTCTCAATTCAACATGGAAAATGCCAGTGACATACCAAGTGTGACAGCCTACCACAAAAACAGGTATGTTCTCCTAAGCCTATTAGAAGTGCTTTTCTATGAGCATTTGACTTGGCATATGTTTTACTATATGTCTTTAACTGTTGTACTTTACATATAAAATGCAACATACACCAAGTGTGTAGAGGGAATAAGATCATGTACAGCTAAAAACATTATCATGGTATTTGCTTTCCCATTAAAGATGAATATACTCCATGAACACAAGTGGATACTGCAAACCCTGTCTCTGACATTACCTCCTGAGGAAGTCAGAGGGATTCAATTCCAGTGTCAAAAGATCCACAATTGAAATACTAACACATGGAGCAAAATGCTCTATATCGTAAAGAACGTGCTCTCCCCTAGACTAAATCCATATTAAAATTGAACCTCTATAAATTTCAGCAAGAGGAAATTCTAAGCCCAAAGATGTTCATGCCTTATTACATGTTTAATGGCCTGAAATCATCCCTCTTTTCACCTCAGGCATGAAGGCAAAAAACCCACAAAAATTCAAATGCCATCCTTTTGGCCTGTCCTTATTACAACTGGAAATCTTCTCAGAAGAAAGGCATTAAGGAAAAAAACAAAACAACAAAAACAAAACAACAATAAAAAAATATAAAAAAAAATCAGTGGAAGACAAGAGGTATGAGAATAAGAAGAAGGATGAGAATATCAAATGCTCCCCATACGGGGACAAGTTTTGGACAAAAGAAACCAAAAGAAACCTAGATAAAGTAACATCTTGTCATTGAGGTAACAAAATCCTCAAGATGAGCATAAAGCAGGTGCTTCTCCCAATTTTATTACTATTTAGTTTGGAAATAAAGAATAATTGCACACTTACATTTGCAAAACAGCAAAAATAACCAAGGATTCTACTATATTCCAGAGCATTTTTATTTTTTTAACCCTCCCCAAAATTTCGGGGGGGGCTCTAATTTGTTGCTGCCTGCCAGGTGACCTGAGGCCCTGCACCACCCAGGAGAACAGATGTATTAAGGGCACACAGGAATTGTGCCTGGCCTACAGCCCTTGGTTTATATGTTCATGTAAATCACAGAAAATCTTCAAGCACCTGACAGATCCAATTTCACTTTTCAACTACACTAAAAATTCTAACTTTTAGTTACTCTCAGCACAGTGAGAATAACCAGATAAGAATCCTTTGCAAAGATTTCTTATTTTTCTTTAAAGAAATTAAGAAGTTTCTGCCTTAAATGGTTTCAAATGGATACAAATCTCTGAGAAGCAGGGCCTGCAGCGTAACCTACAAGGCCATTACACTTTGGAAGGCAACTAAATATTTGAGAGATGTCAAGGGATATTTCTAACATGACAAATCTGAGGATGGAATGATGTGGAGCATCTCAGAAATTAAGTGAAAAGTAGGAAGAAGCAGCAGCAACTTTTCTTTTTCCCTTCCAGTCCAGTATTTTCAGTAACTAGTAAATAAATCACCAGATGCACTAATGGCTGCCATCCAGGAAATGCATCTGCTGTGTTTATGATATCTGCAGTTCATAAATAATTGCTAAATATAGAAGTATTCACTTCAGTGCTATCAGAGGTTGTTTTATAAGAAGAGAGAACATACCGGAATCACACTTATGAGGTAGATCAATCAGATTGATTTAGAATTCACATGCATGAGTGCCGAAGCTCAGCTTTTGTGGAAAAAGATCATTTACAATTTTTGCATGTACTGGCAACTGAAGCTTTCTGAGCCTGCCACGATGCCACTGGCCCCCTTGTCATCAGTACCCCTTGTACCGATATTGGGTCTGTACCTCAGGCAATGAAAATCCTAACTCCATTTTGTCAGTGATTTCTTACTTCCATGTGCTGTACAACAAAGGAGCCATTTCCAGGCTGTACATACCAAACACCACACAGTTTCTTTATGGCTTCACACAGAAGGTTAAGGCTCCATCAGCCCATAACAACCTGAATTGAGAACCATCCGCTGAGGAAAGTGCAAAAAGACACACTAGATGATACCTGAACTGATCCAGGAATGCAAAGGCATAGTTGGTTGTATGAAGCTCACATATTTAAATAAGAAATTTTCCCAGTTTTGTTCAACTTTTATAAGCACTAAAAAGGTAATGCTGAATAAAAAACACAATGAAGATACATCTGCACAAGAATAACAGCTAAGAGAAAAAGATGTAAATGTTTCATAACTGAGTACTCTGTCCCTGATTTCTACTTCTAAACTGAGTTCATGTCAACACCTGCAATAAGCTGGCAACTGCAAGAATGAGCAGTCTTCTGCAGATAAAGCTATCTTCACCTTTGGTTCTGACAGGTTGGACCTGAATAAACTCTGTTGTGAAGGCCCCCTGAACTCTTTGGATGCTGCTGTGCTCCTAGCATGGCTCTCTGACCTTAACTCCACCCATATTCTAGGAGCACAAGAGTCTGCCCAGATAAAAGGCCATGGAGATGTAGTCTACAATACAGACAGAAAGCTTGAGTAAAGGCTTTACGTGGAGACAGTCATGTTCTGGACACGCAGGCAATTTTAGGGCAGCAGCAGATGCAGTCCCAATGCATTTTTTGGCTAAAGGGTTGGCTGGGAAAAGAGCTGCAACAAATTCCCATGTGTGGGGAGCCGACTCTTTGCAGAGGGCTGAGTATTTATCTTCAGCAGCCTGGACACACACAACACAACATCCCTAGGAGCTCCCAGCTGTGTCTGGCCTGTGAGCCACAGGTCTCTGGTCCCTTGCCAGGTACTAGGAAAAAGCAAAGCTCTCTGCTTTGGCTGAAGGCACTGCAATACAGAGGAACATTTAAACCAAGAGGCCAACAGGGGTCAGCCCTGCCTAGCACAGAGACCATCTCCACTGCCCCGGTGTGTCAAGGGCAAAAGCCACAATTCAAAAGCACACAAGGCTTGAATAATTACTGTTATAGAATATCTCCATCTATGAAAAAGAATTGAAATATTTGGCAGCAGGAACCTTCCAAAGGAAGCTTCTCAAACCCCTGACATTAGTCCAAATTAATCTCAGTTCTGGGATTTTGTACACGAAAGAAGCACGGAAGAGACCTGATATGCTCATCCCCCTTCTCCTGTGCCCACAGACATTCAGAAACAGAACGAAGCTCTATTCAGAGGTCACATCTAGTGGCTCCAGCACCACCTGGACATGGCAACTGTAGTACCTGCTTGCTATCCAGGGATGATCCTTCCAACAAAGATTTGGTGTGAACAATGCAAATTGCACCTTCACCAGCTGTAAGCCTTTCATGTGGGGGTGCTTGTGTCCACAAGGCAGCAGTCATATCATGAAAAGAAGAAAATTCTTCTTGGACATTTAATGGTTATGTCTAATACCATCCTTAGTCATCTTGGAAAGCATAAATGATGTACACACACTCCATGCAAGGACTCTGTGGGCCACAAAAATGAGAAGGAGAGGCTCAGCCACCTAACATTGCAACCAGCTGAATGGACAAGCAGTCAAGAAGTTTCTGTGCTTGGCTTGAATGTCCCTATTGCTTAGCTAATGTCAATGACAAAATGGGGTGAGTGTTTCAGATACAGCAACGTGCCTCAAACAGGCACGCACAGCTCCCGCTGACTGCCGGAGGAGCTGCACGGGCAAGCTGGAAAGGAGAGGAGAGAGGAGCCCTTTGTGTCCTACCAAACACCACCAGATGATCTACTTTTTAGTCACACTTTATCTCATGATCAGCTGTGCTGGAATACTGAGTGCATTGTTAATTGTTTAAGGATGGAAAAATAAAGAGGCAGGCTGCAGTTGATGTTTACCAAGGTATTGATGAGCTATTCATTTTTATCAGGGCAGAAATCACTGCAGGAGAAATGCTGGGAAATGTAATCTAGTGCTGAAAAATATTTAATTCTCTTTCTATGTCACAGTAGCCGTGTCATTTCACTGGCATTTTGTAGTAACTGTAGAGGGTACCCAATAACTTCAGTGTGTGTGTAGACACACCTACATGTAAACTCAGACAAATTATAATGGACATTTGCGCATGAAAAATGTTTACCATTTTAAAAAAATGGCTAATGCTAACCCTCAAAAGGAGTATAAATATTATGGTTTGCCTTAGACTTCCTATGCTTATTGAGACATTGAGAACTGAATATTACACTTACATAAAGAAGAAAAGTGAGACTCAACCCTATAAAGAAAAGTTCTTCTAATTTAATTTTAAAAAAAACCCAAGCTGAACCACCAAAACAACGAACAGCCACAACACTGGCAATGTGCTAAATTCCGCAACAGTTCTGCAGCCGAAGTGGTCTCCCAAGATGTGCTATTTATTCCTACTTTCTGCTCAGTCTCCTGAGAAGTCACAGGCAACAAATAACATGTTATCTGTGCAATACATGTCAGGCAACAATTCAAAATCTTCCTCCTTCATTCTAAAATGAATAACAAAAAAATCAAAGCAAAAAAACCCAGAAATAATTCTTTTCTCTAATTACTGGGAAGACCTGGAGCCAGATCAGGAGGAGAGCAGAAAAATTTCTAAATTAATTTGCTGCTTTCATTTTCAGTTTCTGTAGTCTTTAGGAGTTTATATTTGCTCACCCACAGGAATGTGTCTGCTTTTACTGCTATGCTATATATACACTCAAAAGCTTCCATTTGAAGGGTGCTTTCTTATGATACTGCAAGAAAACCCCACCTACACAATTTTCTTCTTTGAGGAACCCTGGAATCACTTGTTCCCTTGGAGAAATGTTAGTGTTCAGTATTAAAAGAGGACGCAACTGAAATTAAATGCATTGATTCTTTTTCATACACAGACTTCTGTCTGCAAGCAACTAACATACTTTTTCTATAACCAAAATATAGGTAGTCAAAAGAAAACACACATTCTAATTGATTCTAAATAATGACAAGAAATCCCTGCGTTCAGCTATTCTGATTCTTCCTTGCTATGCATATGCTTGCTTCTAGGTTTAAATGGAAAGCTCTTAACTCTTCCTCCTTGAAAGATTAAATGGGATAAACCTGCTCACTAGAGTCTGTTTCTCTGAGATTTTATACATCATGAAACTATTTACATCTGAACCAAAAAAGGTGAGAGACTAACCATTAACAGAGCTGAATCTTGTAGCATTCCTTTCAAGCAAACAGGTCAACACACATAAAGCACAACATAAAAACAAATTAAGGCTAAACTCTCCTCTTTAATAAAAATTACATGAGCTAGGAGGGAATTTTTGAACCACTCTTCATGATTATTTCCTCTCTTGTACCACTGTTAAGAAACCTCAGGCCCTCCTTCAAATCTCAGCTTATGTTAAAACATCATTAAAGGGTAATAGCATTAGTCTACCTATCAATTTGCCACAGCAGAACATTTTCTGGTACTTGGAACGCCATTCCTAGAGGACTTGTTCAACATATATGCTCAGTGTGAAGGAGGAAAGGAGGAAAGTGGAAAGTGTTGGTAAAAGTCAATCTCTGGTAGCATTCACTTTGTTTTGCATGAAAGATTAAGTCCCAAGATTTAAGATCCCAAGCTGCACTTCTCAGTAGTCTTACTGGGAGAAGTTACATCTACAGGGCCTGTAGCTTTCTCTGGAGCTCAAACCTCCTGATTAGTCAGCACTTTCCATCCAGCCAGGGAACAGGCGGATCACACCTGCCTTTCCTCCCTCCCAGGCATTCCATTTGTACTTTAGCTGTGATTGGTACTCAGTGTTACTAATTGGGTGTTATTGATGCTGTGACTCATGATTCATGTGCAGCAAAAGCTTCACCAACCAACTCTTCTTCAGTGTCATCTTCAGAGGAAATTAAAATATTTTAATGTTAAAGCTCAGAGATTTGACGTCAACTTGACTTTTAGGGTCAGTTTTTGAAAACTCACAGTGCTCTTTCACAATTACTTTTGGGGCTAAAATTGCAATCAAGTTTGTGGAAACAAAGATGACGGGACTTTAAAGTTCTAACACCTGCATAATCCACCAGAGAAACAAGGGAATAGTCATGAACTCTAAAGCTAAAGGCAAATCACTGCCAAACCATAAAATTCTGGGACTCCAGACATCAACTAGGATAAGCCTTCCATACTTGAGTGTTAAACTCTAATCTCACTACCTTGGAACTCCCTGATACTGTGAGATGGGAGAACAAAATCTCACTGTCCCTTCTACTGAAGGTAAAAAAAAGATCCTTTCTAATGGCAAGTTTTGACATTGAAAACCACTGTCAGAAACTGTAAATCTGCTCAAGGCAGGACAGCCAACAGAGTAAATCGGTTCTAAAACTAAGCAGGTGTGAGGGGATATTCTAGGCCCAGAGAGCTGTTCTTCTCCAGTCTGTGGAAAGCTCAAAGAATCAAGGAGGACAAAGCCTGCTACCTGCTTTACATATACTTTTGCTCTCCCCTAGACCTTCATCTCAAACCTGTTACATTTTCTCCCTTCCACTTGAACACAGTGAGCCAGGCACTCCTATAGCTCTCTGCAGCTGATCTGCAGCCAGCCTTCCACAGTGTTCCCTTTGTGATATCCAGCTGAGGACTGTGCTCTGTGACCTTCAAACAGGACCACAGTCCCCCAGGGGTGCTGGGGCCAATTTATACTCATTATCAGTCTTTGGTGGAAGGCACTGCATTTACAGTCCCAGAACTGCTGAGTGCCTGCACAAAGCGCAGACAGATTTCACACACACACACCCCCCTTCCCCAGTTACCTTTGCAAAGAAGAGAGACCAAAGCTTGTAGTCAATCAATGCCATGAACATGAATGGCCTCAGAATTCTGAGAGTTTTGCTAAAAACCTTCCAGACCAATTATTTACTGTTTGGCAGGTAGCCCCAACCAGCATAGAATGCTACTGGCAGAGAACACTCAATAGGCATGCTAGGCATATGGAAAGTACCATTTCAACACATCTTTGTTTAATTCAAACCAACCATTCCCCCACTTACAGTGCTGTACCTGATTAACATGTTCCTTCTTCAGAAACAACTTTTTATCACTTGAAAACAAATTATTCAGCTAAAATAGTCTGACTAAAGAACTCTTCTCTAAGTTACTGCTTAAGCATCCCTCAAGTACACATATTTTGAGAAGCACAAATACACACAGAGTACACGTGTAAATCTCCACCTCTCCTTATGCAATATAAATTTTGCACGCCTGCTTCCTACAAATGAAATTTCCTAGTTTCAAATGCATTGCCCCTGAGGGTATCAATTATTGCAATGAAATAATGGTTTCTGCTGTTACAATGAAGGTCAGTATACAGTGGGCCATTCCTTTTGTCTCACTTTTCAGGATGATCAGAGCAGTGAGGTGATAAGAGGGAAGCCAGTGCTTTTGTATGATGCAAAATCATCAAGCTGTATGTCCAGTCATTGCCTGCTGCTGCACTGCAGCTCCTGAAACAAATCCTTACCTGTCCCCAATGACATTATGAGAGCTCAGGACCTGCTTCTATTTTAAAATTCCAGAACCATTTTCCCTTTAAGATTGAAAATACTCACAATCACAGTATCTGACATTATTGTTTTGGAAGCATAATTTTATAATGGTATTTGTTTATTAAACACATACATGTGGAAGTTAAATAAAGTGAGAGGAAAGAAGTGTAAATAGTATGCATGGAGCCCACTGTGAATTCAGATGGAGTTTACACGGTTCACCTGACTCTTGTCTGACTTAATGAAGACAATAAATTGCAGAGCACAGTTACTGCATGCCATGCAGACACCACTATGCAGCTGCAGCTACTGGGGACAGATATTTCCTTCCTTCCAGCTTTGTAATATTCTCATTTATCACACATGGGATATTGGAGAATGGTCTCCAGGTTATAGGAGAAAGTCAGTAACTTAAGCATACTAGATGAATGCATATGAGAAAAACACATTCTTTTCTTCTCCCCTACCCTCCCCACATACAGTAAGTTGAAGATTAGATTAATTCTTTGTCTGGTTGCCATGAAAACTAAGAGATGTAGCCTTACCTCAGAGGAAATGATGTTATGCTCACACAATGAATAAGACATGAGAGCTGTGTGGTCCTATCTCAGCAACACAAAGCAGAGTCAAAAAAAAGTCTTTCTAAAACCCAGGCATGTGTGGATTCTAATCAGCTCTGTTTATAATGTATGATCATAGTTAATTGTTCATTAATTCCACCATGTCATTTGTTCACAGATTATACCCTCCACATAATGAATGTTTTGGGGTACACTCGAACAGAAAAAATTAAAATAGATAATAGCTGTGATTTTAAGGAGTCTTCTTCTCCATCTTAAGTTTGATTCCATTGACCTCAATCATTTCTAAAAGGTTTCAAAACACATCAAAACATACAAAAAAATTGTCTATTATTTTGAAAAAAGGGAAACATACAAACATAAATCCACATGCTTACAGAACTGATGTGGTTTTTCTCTGGCCCTTGGCCTCCCCTTGACATCTACATCTGTACAAAGCCTTCCCCTCAGGGTCTGGGAAGGTGAAAGACCTTGAACCTCCAGATGCATAATGCACCCCAGTTCAGCATGCAGCCCAGATTTTAGTGACTTGTAATTAGCAAGCGCTGAATGGAACAGTCACTAGAAGAGCACACAGCGTGAAATGCCTGTATTAATGATAATGGAGATGTTCATGGTTCACCCCTGGATTTGGGAAAACACTTAAGAAAATTACTTTCCTTTGCTTTACAAGATGAGCTCTACTTGTGCAATGTCACCAAGAACACCCTCTTCTAAAAATCACAGATACTTAACCATTTTACTGCTTATTTGAGTCTCCAGAACACAGATGTGATAAGAATGGCACCATATGCTTAATGCAATCACCTTGGGCTCAGGTTTCATTTCACTTGCAGACTTAGGGTAAGTTGATCCTTAGTACTTTTCATAAGACTGATTTTGCTATCAGGTCATGATATATTTGAAGGCCTGTCACAAAGAGAGCAGCATGAGTGATTGAAAAGGCCCCCTTCGCTCAGAACAATAAAAAAATATCTGGGAAAAAACCCCAACAGATTACACAGAAATTATCTCAGCAATCCCTCTCTGAATTTAAATGACACACTCAAATCAAAATTTTCAACTTCCGAAAATACTTGTAAAGAAATTTCAAAATGCACAAAAAAAAACAACAAACAAAAAAAAATCCTTTGGTTCAATATGCCAAAACAAAGCTTTCAAGTGATGGAACTTTTAATTTTCAGAACTTAATCAGCATTTTATGGGTTGTTTAGTTTGGTATTTGTTTCTTCATACTTTTCCAGAATATTTCCAGTCTTGCTATTGACTAAATACTTTGTTGAGCTTAAATTTGTGACTTTGAGCATATTAAACTCTGTGTTTTCCAAATTAAGAATTTCTTAGCTGAAAAAATTTTCCTGAATTATCTGCTAGGCATTGGCCAGTATCTTCCAGATTTATTGCTGTTTGTGGCATACAAATAACTACCCAATGGAGAATTTATATACTTAGATTTTTTGTATAGGATTAATACCTCTGTAACACTATCCATATAATGAGTTAATTAACTGCTTAATAAGCATGATTAAATCAATAATATGAATGAAATTTCAACTGTGACTTAGTGCTAGGTGTCCTTCCATGCCATAAGTAATTGACTTTTCGCTGTTCTTAACAGTTTTCTCACAGTGTTTGACCACCAATGTATAAATATTGATAATGCCAATATGATATGAAGAAAACAATGTCTTTGAAATACCAAGTTTTTTAATTAATCAGATTTTCATCTGCTATTCAAGGTAAATGATGTTCGCTCCAGCTCTCAGGTGTTCATACACATCCTTAAGAGCTGGGATAACCCAAAGCGTTTCAGGATGGACCTTTCATCCTGAAAATTCTCTCATCTGATGAGGTAATCAAACATCATTCCAGACTGGTCTCAGCTTTAAGCACACAGTGCTCCCTCTGTACTCACCCCAATTATAAATAGGCTTGAGCGCAGGCTTAGGAACTTGGCTGGATTAGTGCCAGAATATTTGGCACTTTTGACTAACCAGATGAAAACAAAAGCAAATATATAATGCACTTTGCTTCATCATTTGTGAACTCTGAGAAACAACAGTGCACCTCTCCACCAGATGCTTTTCTGTCTGAAAGTAGAAGTAAAAACTAAATATTTCAAAACCAGAAGCTGCCCAAAGCTTTTCTTTGCTAACTAAACTCATAAATCTGATCAATCTATCTAGTTGCAAAATACTTGTTTTCTGAAACCCAAAATCTATGCCTAGTACACAGCATCATTTTCTCCCATTTCAACTGGAATAGTACATATATCTTCAGCAGTTACAGGGTTTTAAAAGCAAAGAGAATTCTCCTTGCTCTGATGCAAAGGTTTTCTAGAGGGAAGGATTTAAGTCCTTTCTTTCTGATGAGATAGGTGAATTCCCCTCATTTTGCAGGCTGTGCTGCCAATGGTGGACTTCCATGTGCATTCCCATTGCCTCTGCCAGCATCATTAAAGAACATCAACAATACCCTGGCTCACAGCTCTAAGGTTTTTTAAAATTCCAAGTACAAGGTAACACCAGACTAAGGAGACCTGTAGTATCTTTTAAAGTGAAACCCTGATGTTTTTAATATAAACAGAAGTGAAGAAAATATTTCTCTTAAATATCAGCAGCACATGAAAAATGCAAGGCTGAAGGACCAGGCTTGCTCCCCTAACTGCACTATTCATATCCAGTATCAGCAGAGAGTCTCCCAGAAAACAGTTCATCCTTTTCTCATTATAGAGGGAAGTCCAAAACCCTGCATCATTGTTCCTGCTCTGCTACTAAACGTTCTAGGTCTGCCATTTGCAACACGCACATCTCCTCATCCTGAGGCTGGTTAGTACAACCCTCCCCGAGTTACCTCTGACCTTGTCCTCTCCTGCCACCACTCTTCCCCTGAGCAGCCACCAATGTCTCTTTACCAAACAGCAGGATGTACTCAAAATAAGGTCACTACATGTGAAACCTAAATTTTACTGCTAGAAAATGCTCCCTTAAGATATGCAGCCCTAATCTACAGCTGTCAAATATAAGAACTACAGACAATGGCATTTATTGAATAGCAGTAACTGGTTATCTATGAAATAAAACTAGTTCCTGGCAGCCCTGAAGTTAATAAGGCTTCATATATTCAATTTATGTTTGCATTAACAAAACCATCCAAGAGGCACAGGACTGAATAGTCATCTGAACAATAAATGCACAAAATAACTGATATTAACAGAATCAACTACCACTACTAAGCACACGTTTATTAAAAAAAAACTACTTTGAGTAACTAAAACAGACAAAACTGAATGAACTGGAGCGCCCAATGTACTGTAAAGTTCCAGTCAGAAGCCTCCAGAAGCTCTGGCAGGGATTTTGATGGCTCGCTTTGCCCAATCTCCTTCTCTTTACCCTCAAGTTTTATTTTTCCTTTTTGTGTATTTCCTTAATCTTTCCTTAAGGTATTGTTAAATTTGAATATTAATATAATCTGTGACTTTATTTTCCTTTTTGGGATATGACCTTTGCTCCTTTCTCAGACAACTCATTTGGACAACTATTTTCTAGGAAACAGGCAGGCAGGCACAGAGAGCATGTCTTGCAAAAACTAGGACAGAGATTTTGACTTGTCAAGAAAATGTGAGAAAATTTTACTGCAAATGAAAAAGAAACATACAGAAAGACATTAAGCTGAATTTCATTTTCACCCCTAAACTTTAAGAATTAAAAAGAATAGATTTTGCTTAGCAGACTACAATTTTAGGGAACAATTGATATTTTGTGGGCGTACATTAATTGTTAGACATTGTACCAGAAATATCTTAAATCTGACAAGCCCTGATTAATTTGTGATTAACTCTTTGTGTGTGGACCTTGACAAAGCACTATACTCTATATCCCCTGTATAAATTCATGCAACGAGGTTATAGATATTATATTTGCAAGGACTTAATCAGATGCAATTGCTTGGACGTCCTCCAAACAATAAAATTTCTTACCCTGCTATACATAGCTAGAGGGTTTTTGTCATTTTCCCTACTTTGAGGCCCAAATCCCTCCCCCAGCCAAGGCAGCAGCTCTGGCTGGGCAGGGGAGAGGTTCACAAGCACCACCACAGTCCCCCAGCAGCCATGCATTCGGAGCAGCTGCCCCTCAGGCAGCTCCCTGCTTGCTCACTCGCAGTACAGAGGATGCTCTCACGGAAGACAGATGTCCCCTTGGCCATTGTTTCAGTCAAGGATCTCTGCTGCCCAGAGAGCCTGCTGGCACTGTCCTGAGAGGAACTGCAGCCCCCTCTGAACTCAGCAAGGTTGGGAGCCCAGGCCCCAGCAGAGGATGAATTTTTACTGACTTTGCCCTTCCTATTCTGCTCCCTTCTCTCCCAGGTTTCATCTACTGACTTGGCATTGGGAAAACATTGTGAGTTAATAAGGAGTTCCTCAAAATAAGGAGTTCATCTTCCAGCACTTAGCTACAGGCAAAATAAACCCAAACGTCTGGATCAGCTGCCCCAATCACTCCTTCCCTCTCTGCTACTGCTGTTCCCACCCAAACACTGCTCCCATTTCAACATCAAGGCTCATTCTAATCCTTTCATTCCTTTTTTCTCATCTTCCTTCCAACCGACTAGTTTGAAAAGTGCAGTAGCCTTGTTTGCTCATTTGCATTTGGTAGTAAACAAGGAGAAAGGGGCAGCTTTGCTATTGGGAATAAAGGGCCACAATTTTGAACAGCTTCCCTGCGGATCTTTTTGGTCACAACATATCTTGGCTTTCCAACCCAAGGCAGATTGTGCATGTGGCCTTTCAAGCTGAATTTATTGCATATGTTCAGTGGTTCTCCTAATTGGACCTCTGACTTGACCACAATTCAGTGAGTTTAGCTTCAAGGATAACAAGCTCGTAGGCCAAAAAGAAAATACATAGAACACTATAAAGTAGACTACATTTGGCTGTTTTAGATTAAACTCATGTACTTCTAAACCCAGGATTTGGATAACTTTGCTGTATATTGGGTGACCAACAGAAAAAATCTTCATAAGCTATATGGGTTTCTATCTGCAATTTCCCCAATATGATTGGTCCTTCTAAAACAGCCTTTAATCAAAGGCTTGGTATAATATTAAAAAAAAATCTAAAACCCAGTAAATTGGATATTTATACAGAATACCAAAAACCATTATTAGAACTGTTACCATGCATGCTTCCTCTCCACCAAAAGATTTTCAAAAAGCACAAAATTCTTTAAAAAATGTATTTATCCTCCAGAATTATGGGAAGACACCAGCAAAAATGTTCCTGAGAGCTGTGGACACAGCCAATATGTTACACACCAGGACAGCACACAGCAGCTCAGAGGTCATTGAAAAACTCTAAACCCTGCACAGGTGTTATTTTGTGGCCATGAAATCTTATGCAAAATATATTCTATATCAAGAACAGAAAAATAGCCAGTGCTTGACGTTTGAAGAGAGATCCTTAAAATGCACAAGAACAAAAAACATGGAGATATTTTATGGACACAAACCCAGCAATTAAATAAACTGTTTATCAAACTAGAAGAGTTAGTGGTGAACCCCTTATTCTTTGTTTGTTGCTTGGATGACTTGGAAGTTTGCGTACTTTTCCTCTTTTATGTGGGCAGTATGTGCTGAGTGTGCAAAACATTTATTAAGCCTTCTTTGAGCATGAACAAACAGTCTGATAGTACAAAAAAAGGTAGACAGATATCAGATAGGAACATCAAAAAACATACACTTTCCCATAACTGTTAAAAAGCGTTGGCTGCTCCTCAGGCTGCCCTACTTAGAAACTTTGATTGTGCACCCACTGTCATGAGACATGTTTTCCTCTCAACATCTTTTTAATCTTTTCAGACTTGTAGAAAAACAGCAGTCTTTAGTTATCAGAATTTTGATGTTAAACAGCTTCAAAGTGGTGGTGGTTTCATATTAAATCAAGTGGCAAGAAAAACTAGGACTGCAGGTACCCAGTGCATTCAGCAATTCTCCTTGAAGATTTTATTTTTCTGCTTAGATGGTAAAAATATAATAGAGGAAACCTTTGCCACCCATTTCTCAGCAATATTTCACTATGCAACATTTTAACTTTTCAGAGTTTTGCTCTGTAGAAGCCATCCATAGCCACCCTCCAAAACATACTGTCTGCTACTGCCTGCCCAAAAAAAAAAAAGGCCTGCGTTGAGAGAGGCATCCTCAGCACTTCAGGAAAATGTTGCATTTATTCACACATAGATTGAGCCTCTTTTCTGATTCCTGCACCATGGGGTGACATCTCTCTCCTCTGGGGAGATCTATCCCCTCAGGCATAGCGAACACCCTGGCTTGGCTTGTCCACCTGTGCGTCAGGGTCTAGTCAGCAGCCTACCTGTGAATAATATCTGCATTCATTCTTCCTACAGTGTGAGCATGAAAACATTGGCTTCAGCACCAGAGGTGATTGCCAGATTCATACAAATCCAAGGGGAGCAGAACAGGTTACTGAGAGCGCTCAGACATCACTATTTCCTCATAGGCCAATAGTACATTCAGCTGTTGGGTTGGCTGCAAATGCTCACCATTAAGCCAGTGATTAATGAAAGGGAAATGACTGCAATTTCAGAGAAACCCTAGTAGGGTCCAGAAGGAGTGGTAATGCTATTATGGGAGAAAGAAAAAATGCTGTGTAGAAGAAAATAAAATTATTCAACCTATGAAGGAATTTCATCTAAAGCTCTGCTGTATTTATAAGACACTCTGATTCAACACTGGAAAAGTGACTGTAGCTAACTACAGTCAGTGCCTCAGTTCCAGCTTTGCCTTCTATTAGTAAAATGCTCCAAAAATTCATGTTGGGGAGCAGAAGGAACACCTATCCAATGGATATTGCACAACTCTGCTTTCCTACAAGTTCCCGAAGAACTCCAGGGAGCACGTCCTCAAGTTCACCCATCTGAAGAGAACACAGGGAAGGACAACAGCCAAGCTACCTGTGAAAATCTTGTTTAACTAAAGGAAGGCAAGTTGGAATTAATTATTCTGCTTCCTGACATTTACAATTCACCAGAAAATGAACTAGTGTGCTGAACAGAAAGTGAGTTCCATAACTGTATCTCCTAACAACAAACAGGGCAGGTTAAAGTAGCATTCATTAGAGGGTACATGCAGGATAGTGTCACATAGTTTCTCTTTATTATACTGCCTTTTAGGAAAGCTCTTCAGAATATGCAAACAAGGGTGTTCTAACTGAAAGGTTAGACATCAACAACCACACTGACTTGTGAATTGTTCTGAGCTTTCTGAACTCAAAATGTGATGCAGAAGTTGCTGGTGATACTTTAATTTCAAGAATTTTAAAGGAAAAGAGACACATTTAAAAAGACCATTAAACTTTTTGATCTAACAACTTGTTCTTTTCAAATTGTCCATTCATTAGAAATTCCATTCCTTTAGGAATCAATGACAGCAATGGAACAGAATCACACTGTAAATTACAGAAATTAAGAAACAAAATATTTGTACACAGCCACAGCACTTCTGAAAACACCGTTAACAGCTTTGTGGACAGCTTGTCCCTAAGGACCCAGCCTGGCCAACAGCTCTGGCACTGGGCTGAGCCAGGCTTTCCTGAAACCACCGTAAAGGGAACACACTCCCTCTGGAATTAAACCCCGTGCAGCACCACGCCACCTCTCCCATGGTAAATGGTCCCTAATACAGAAAGAGACTTACTGTGGGAAGCAGGGACACTCTGGAAGATGCCCGACCCAGGGCTATGGATGCACTGGTGCAAAACACACAGGTGGGAAGTCCCAACCAAGTCCCTGACCCCCAGCTTCCCTCCAGCTCCTGCACACACACAAACCCATGCCTTACGTGCATTACAGATGCTTTGCTGACTGTAAATCCTGTACTTGTAGAGGGCAGCAGGATTGGTACTCAGGCTGACGAGAGCATAAGGATGCCACACAAGCAGCTGTGTACCAGAGCACCGTCCCCAGCTTGACAGACCACATCATCATTAGTGCAGAGGGGTATTTGTGTTACACCCTGTGGTTTCTCCTCACTATTAGGAAACCATGCAAGCACTTGGATTTGGATCAGTTACTAGTTGTCCATAGTCCATCGGAGTTCAAGGATCTGCTTTGAAAACATGATAATGCAAAAACAGCCACTTCAGCAGCTCCAGGAAATCCTTTCCTTGTACTCACAATTCAACTACTTGTCTCCTCCTCTGACTCTCCTATCTTTCTCCAGCAGAGCCTGGGTAGGTAAGAGCATCTTAGTTCAAGAGGCAGCAGCCAGAGGGTTAAGGACAGGCCTGTAGCTCAGAACTGAGCTGACGGGAATTGACAGAAAAAGCATATATACTTCACTGTTTTCAAAAATACAAACAATTGACATACTGTACGTTTATCTCATCTATGCATTTGTACTTAAAGGGATATTACAAATGAGTGTGGAACACAACATTCATAGAATCATAGAATGGCTTGGGTTGGAAATGTAATAAATATCACCCAGTTCTAACCTCCCAGACACGGGCAGGGACACCTTCCACTAGACCAGGTCTCTTTCGTCACAAGGGAAGCAAGTGACAAAATCACAGTGGAGTTTTTATTTGTATTTTAAATTATGAATTTTACAGATGAAACACCAGGCATACCCAGGAGCTTGACTGGCTCCTGGTAGAGATGGGGTGACCAGAGACATCAGGCTTAATACCACTGGTAGGAATACTGTTGAGGTAGCTCCAGCAGGCTCTATGAAATGTCATGTAACACCCAAGAAATATATGGAGATCTCATGTCCGGGTAAACTTGCCATGATGGGCCAGTGGATACTTGTTAAAGTACAGACCTTCATTTTTTTGCTTGCACTCATTAGCAATCAGTGTGCTAACAGAGGACATGGATGCCACCACTTCCTTTCAAGATGTAACTTCTTTCATAAAACCCCATTGATTTTACTTGGTAAAGTATCAAAAACATAAGTAAGCCTTTCTATCTTGTACTTTTCTCTCTAATTCTGAATGATTTTTCAATGAAAAAATAAAAGATGCTGAAATGAATTCTCATACTGAGATTTAAAACTGATAAATAAGCTACAATAGAAAAGCATTCAGTTGCCCAATAAGCTGAAATCCAAAACTGTGACTAGAACACTACTGAACAAACAAAATGTTCTGTAAAATACGTAATTCAGGTTTTTAAAACAAAATCATAAGAAGTTGTCTAAAGTTTTCAGATGAAGGCAACTATGATGTACATGTCCTGTGTATTTCTGCAAGTAAAAAGTCAGAACAAAGTTTTAGTTTTGGTGCATGATACAAAGGCAACTGCTTGCATAAGTCTCAGTGCAATAAATCTTATATGTGACAAATTCATATTACTATATTGTCATAGCTTTCAGCTTATTGGCAAAATTATGATTTATAAAAAAATAAAATACATCCCAGAGTGAACTTTCTTTTCAATTAACAAGACAATCTTCCTATTTCAATCTAGTTTTCTCTTCCATATTAGTATTCCTTGAATAAATACTAAGGAAATACCACGTTGAATTTCCCTTCCAAGTTACCACATGGTGATCTCAGTAAAAAATATAAAGAGAAAGATGATCTCTTCTGTGGTCAGTAATTATCCACCCTGTAGAATACTGGCGAACCAAGCAGAACTCCACAAAAATACCACACCAGGCAACAACCACCCAAAAAAAGGGGTTTTTTAAGTGTTGTATGAGCCCAAAAATCCACCAGAGATACCAGAGCCTGATATGCAGAATACCTAAAGCTGAAGCTGCAAGGCTCGAGAATGCTCAGCACCTTGAAAATGAGGGCATTCCTTTAACTCACCTCACACACACTGAACTATCCTCTGAAGGTACCGATAGTTTTGGCTTTAAAATACAGGGCTATAGCCTGGGTTAGGTAACTGAAGCGAGGAACAACATGGGGCAGCTGTTGAGCTCATCACCTGGAGTGTCCCCCAGCACATCCCAGTCTAAGAGGAAGGGATCATTTTATAGAGTGCTAAAAGGCCATAAGAGGTTTCCAGCTGGACAGGAGCACTGGAACCCATCAAAGCCTGGAGGCCCCGTGCTCTGCCTTCACAAGACAGCTCTGCGCTACTCCCACTCCTCAGCCAGACAATCCCTGATACAACTCTAGCAATGGCCTAAACAGCTGCACAAATTTCTGAATAGCACAAATCCAGCCTTTTATTGTCTGAACTTCAGGCAAATTATGTGATGTGATAATACATCAGGCTTTGTCCGAGAAGTATTTTTTTCTTTTTAATACAACTTACAACTCACACTTTATTTTTTCTTTACTTCTTTCCTCTGTCCATAATGTTCCATCACATCCAACAAGAGCCTAATTCTCAGCTCAACTCCTCCCCCCAGCTTCCTGTTCCAGTCAAACTAGGTCTGACTGAATCTAACATTCAATTTTAGCAGGTGCTCAGTCACTTAGTTCCACTAGTTGACAAGTATTTTGGCTCACAGTAACAAATATTTAGTAAGTGCCCAAAGGGAATAGCATCAAAGTTTGTATCACTTATCCTGAAGCCATCAATTCAGGAAAGTTAAGAGCTTGAAATTAGCAGAGTTTTGACTTTTGGCACAGGGTTAAATATTCATACACTCATGATCATATAAGAATTTCTTTTCTTCTTAAATCACAGTTCACTAACCATCTTTGAACTTTCTTTTGCTTTCAAGAGCATCCCATTTTCCCCTTCCCTCAACTCTCAATTAAAAAAACCAAATCATAAAGCCCCCCAAAAAACCAACCCAGCCTAGGCGGAAAAACCAGAAGGATAAAAGACTCTGTTTTAATACCAACTATGAGGTAGCAAGAGTATTGATTTACATTGCCTGAGAGTCCAGCTGTAAATCCAGTCATGGAGCCATCTCCCTCTAGCAGTGAGGCTGCCCATGGTCCTCCCTCCTCATGCCTATCCCCTCCCACTTTGGTGTTTTTATATTTATATTTATATATAATACATATATAAATATATATTTATATATATATCTATTTTATCTTTTTTTTTTTTACAGCTTTTGAGCTGTAAGCATCTGGCACAACACAGGTTATAACCCAAACTGAGGTTTGCATAGTGACTAATGGCCATTCCTTGTGACAGCACAACTCCGTGGCATCAAGAAGGTGAAAAGGAAAAGGTAAATGTTCTAAACCTTACTAAATAAAAATGTAACAGTGCAAATTTTTTCTGGGTTTATAAACAACAAAGTAATGCTGAGCAGTGCCCACTTCAAATGATGCTGTAATGCTCCCCACACAATACAATGGAATAGTTTAATTCCTTTAGGGGTCATCTTCAAAGAAGGAATTGTTTTTCCAGCTGAATAGAAACACTCTTTCACTACCAAGCTCTATGCTGGTAAGAATTCAGCATTGTTAGTAGATATCCCAGCCACCAGTGCCCCTAAACATCTATCAAAAATACCTCTCTATTTCATTAGATTTGCCTCTGACAGAGCATCATGTCCAAAATCCAGGATATGACTGAAATTTTCCTCACACTTAGAAAAGATAACTGACTTATCAATTTTTCTTTCAGACCCTTAATCTACACAATCTTTTCACTTACCATAGGTCATGTTCCCAGATGCCAGAGCAACATCTGCCTGGTTTGTGCTTTAACACAAATGAGTAAAAACAATTGCTTGTACTCAACCTGTCCAGATTCTACATTCAAGTTCAACTGTTCAGAAGCCATGACACAGATCTCTAATCAAAATTTGTTTAAAAATAATGAAATTACTTTTTTTAGAAAAAGGATGGGGAATTTTATTATCTTGTTATCTGAGTTTAAAGCTTTAGCCGGTAACTGGTAGACTTGTTTGCATATGAAAATTGCCATTTATATTAAAACCTTCATATGGCTGAGATCTGTTAAACATTTGACAGCCCTGAGAGAGCTCAGGGGAAAGGAAAAAGTGGGAGTCTCCCAGCAAGGATATGATGATGCCCTCCTGGGGTCCTGCTGCCCCTGGGAGGTGTTCCCAGCTCTGCTACGCTGGGCAGCCTAAGACATCTCTCACACACCCTTGGAGCTGGCAGCAGGGCCCAGCCCAGAAGATGCAAAAGCTTCTGAAAGCCACATGAGCAGCTGCAACACCTACAGGCTGATCATTCCTGACACAGCATTTCAATTTATTTCCATTAGGAAATTGCAAGGCAATTTTTCCAGTGTACCTGAGAGTTAGTGAAACCTTCAAACACCGTGAGCCTTATGATGAAATTAGGAGGATTTGTGATGTTGACATCAATTACTTTCCCTGCTGCCCACAAGTTTGCAGCAGCAGAGGCTGTGACAGCAACAGCCTTTAATATCTCAGGGACAGCAGCAGCCAGGCTTTGCATTATGAACAAATTATCCTGTGTTCCCAAAAACACAAGAGTTCCTGAGCACTACACACAAACGGAAATAAATTCAGTCCTACTAAATATTGTATAAAACATAAATCATTGACTGTGTGCCAAGACCTGTCCTTCTCTCCTGGTATGTACTGAACAGAGAACACAAAAAAATTAAAAAAACCCTTCAGAGATTTTACCATTATTTTAGGAAAGGCACTGACTAAGCAACCAACTTCTGTCCAGACATTATTATAGGATAAACAATTTCTAGTTTCACAAACCAAACTATGCATGACAGAACTGCACTGACAAGTATCAAGCAGTCACTTATTTTTAAGAGTGGTTTGGCTTGTTCTGTGATACCATTAAAAGCTCAGGTCTGCCCTTGGATGTACTCAAACTATTTTCAGTGTAGGACACTGCATAACCATCCAGAGGCAGAACTGTATGAAGCTGTAATATAAACCTGAATAGAACAAATGGGAAACCTGTATAATGCAGACCCTTCGCTTGCTAGCCCTACTCCTTTCTTTTGCCTGAGTTAAGCCATAAGCTCTGAACATTTCAGAATCTTCAGCGAAGGCCAGGAGTGCCCTGAATGCAAGCAAACAGAAAGAGTGTGGTGGGACCATAGGGCACAGAAGCACAACCTCTCTACAGAGATAAGCATGGCAATTTGAAAATATCTCACCTTGAAATTAGATGGGATGGGACATAACAGGGTTTTGTTTTGTGCGTTTTTAAAAAGGTCATTTCTCTCATACAAGTCTTGAAGCAGGCCTTCACAGGAATGCTATTACACTGTAAATTGCTTAACCAGTCAAATCAGTGAAATATTTCCCTTAGACTGCCATCCTCCAACTAAACAGGAACATAAATCAGCATGACTGTTGCTGGTATCATACAAGACTAAGACACTGGCTGATCCCATCAGCCTTACTTTCTAACCATTGGTTGCCTTGGGCTTTTACTGTATAAATTATCCAGAAACATTAGCATTCTTTGTTTTTCCAATATGATTGGAAGACTCTAATGGATATTTCTGCATACTGCTTAAGCAAAGGGTAAGCTTTGTGCAGTATCATGTGATCAACAAAAAAATCCCCGAATACTGCTTGCTTGTGGGTGGTGCAGAGGAACGAGAACTGACTCACTACTCATAGTGGAAAATTTGGGGGGAAAATCTTTTAAATAGTCAGGAAAGCACAAAATGGCAAACCAAATTATTTGACTTCCTATGCCTTATGTACTGAGTAACAAAACCATGTCTTTGACATGAGAATGATGCCCAAATGTATGAGAGTTAAGTGAAGCAATTGCTGGGTTTTGCTCCATTCGCCTACTAGAGAGGTCCTCTACATGTCCTAAGAATCTGCAGAGTCCTAAAGAAACTCAGAAAGAAACTGGAATAAGCTATCAAATTCCAGTATGACACAAAGGGGTCAGGAGCAGGAAAACCCAAAAAAAAACATTTGGTGGAGCAAAAGCTCTATATTTTCTCTCATTCTTAAGATGCAGAAATAAAGAAAAAATAAAGAAATCCATATATTTAAGATTAACAGGCAGATATTTATCTATGTGCCACTCTAGTTGCTAAGAGATTTCCTCTCTACAGCAGTGTTGTATAAACAATAAAGCATTTTTGTCCACAAAGCAATTGTCTCACCTCACTGAATCAAGAGCCTCTCACTGCCATATCCCTTCTATATTGTTCTAATTCTGCACTGTGAGAAAGCTCCCTTACACAAAGACAGTGCATGGATCTGGTTGGGCATGCTATTGTTAAACTTGAGCATATCAAGTACAACGTGGGCTTCCTGCAGCATGAGTAGATTCAGCTGAGAGACTATACATTTTAGCTCACAAGCCATAGGTAAATACAGGCTGAGGGGACAGCTCCTACAATTAATTCCATACTGCTATGGTCATTTTCAGCTGGGGGGAAACCCACCCTGACAGCAACATTACAAAACTGCACATAACCTAAACAGCAGCCAAAGAAAATATTACTATTTCAGGCTGGATTCAAACAGCAGTGCCTCAAAATTCACCTCAGAGACAGGAACTTATCATCATACTGTCCTTTATCCTGGAAGATGATTCAGAAGATCTATACATTCACACAGAAAAAAATATGTACAGTGTAGATGGCTGCAGCAAATGTACTGCAGCATATTAAGAGTCTCGTAACGTGCTTGCTAGAACAGAAGGCAGTGGGTTTCTCAGTGCTTTTCATTATGTATAGTACTGCCATGGCAGAGAAAAAAGAGAAAAGGGCAGGGAAATGCTGACTCTCGCCCAACCAAAAGATGCACAGCTGTTAGAGGAAATCTACATGTCGTTTAGGAAGCACATGCACCACTTCTCTGAGCATATGAAGATTATCCAATTCCCCCCTTAGGGGATTTCACAAAGGCACACAGAAATACTACATGCCCAGGTTTCTGTAAAGGCAACTGGCTCCTTGATATGTTCTTGAAAAAATTATCATAAAATACAGCCAAAGACAAGAAATTCTGTCAGGGCCTTATTTCTATGGAGCAGAGTACAAGGTGTCATTTATAAGGACACAACTCCAGAGCTGCCAAGGTAGCTGGCCTCTTTATCTGTCATTATGCCACAAACCATGACTATTTTTCTTTATACCTTAGAGAGAAACAGTAAGCCTGGAATCACACAGAGGCTCCTGACCTGAACAATGAGCAATGCAGTGCCTACTGAATTTTTCAGATCCCAGTTTGCTGAACGGTTTTCTGCAGCTAAGACAAATCTACAGCAGAGAAAATCAAGCTCTGTAATCTCAGCCACGTATTTTCCTAACAAAAGAAAGTTGCTAGTAACAGACTGCTACAGCTCAATTCTGTAAAACAGCTCACCATTAAGAAAAAAGAGAAACACTGAAACACCTTATTTCTGTAACATTATCCCAAAAATGGATGTTTCAAAAGCTAAACATGTGACACAGTCCCAACACAAAGAAAAATATCTGCCTCTACACACATCCCTTTTAAGTACCTGTATGTAAGACTAAACTATTATGCTGTGCTTTGCTATTAAACCTACGAGAAAGCTCAGCATTAAACCTCACATGATGGTTACAAACTATTTTCAACTCACAGACAACATCACAGTAACATAAGCGGGAAATGAATGCACACCTTCTGCATCATCACTGCAATCAACTAATATCCAATTAAATATTCAATTGTTTTGCAAACCCCACAGCCATGGTTACAAATGATATTTTACAATGTTAACAAATTACTCCAACAGCTACCAAGTTACAAGCAAGAACAAGCTTTTAATACTTGAATTGCAAGGTAAGAAAATTAAAACAAAAGAATCCCTGTTCAGAATTTGGCACAGATCTAGATACCTTTTTCTTCCGATCCCGGGATCTTTTCCTGTGTTTTCTTTTTTTCTCAGTTTCTTCCTCAGCATTTATTTCTAAATCCCTGTTTTTCTTTAACTGTGATGCTGCGTGAGCCATAATGCATTAAAAGTCCTTTACAAGAATGCTCCCTTGTAAAAGGTGATTTCCTCGGGCACCTTTAGCCAGCCCTTACAGCAAATGTTCCAGTGATTGGAAGGAGATCTGTGACCAGAGCCAGAAACACATTCAGGATTCAGAGATCTTGCAGAAGCTTGCAGTCACTACAAAAACACATAGTTGCAGATTTTTTCCTATACCTTTCTGCACCTAGACCTTTGTATAAGAGTGCAGCCATCGTAATGCATTTAACGTAATGAAAAAGACAGCTGGGACAGAGAAAGCTGTATTATGGCTGTATCCCCTGCCACCAGCTGGAAGTGTCTAAGTGACTCCACTGAAGGGGGAATGCTGAAAAGGAGCGCTTTCTATTAAAAAAATTCCAGAACAATAACATATGCTGCATTGTTTTTTCTTCACTGATCTTCAAGCATGTTTTTAAAACCTATTTAAAAAATGCAGTGTTAGTGTTGTATGTCTCTCAGCTAGTTTTGTATAGTAAGCTATTTAACCTATAATGAAATGGAGCAGCTCCTACTTTAGGTTAACTGCTGATGGTGACAAAAAAATAAAATAAAAATTTCTTTTTACCATGGAGACTCTGACTGCATTATGCAGAAAACAATGCATGCATTGCCATATCTTAACAGTGTGTCCTTTATACCAATTTTTCAATTCCAATACATTTTGTGAGAGAGGATTACAGAAAGCCCTGTTGTATTTTTTCCTTTTTTTTTTTTTTAAACATACTTATTACAACACATCATACAGAAAGAAAGATGCAATCACACTGGTGTGTGAAACAGGCATTTAATTCATGTGAGATTTTCTGGCAGTGTTCATTTACGTGGTCAGAAAGGGAAATCGGCACTATTTCCATGTAGTTGGAAATGTACTTTTACGCTTTTATGTCAAGACTTGCTTCAATCATCTTACTATTTTTGCCACCTGAGTCCTCAATGACTGCAGCTTTTGAATATTCATTATGGGAGGTAAAATAGCAGCAGTATTAAGACCTGCAGGAGAATCTTTTACTAGGATGAACACAGAGCAAGCATCTAGTAAATAAAGAATCATATTTTTTCTTCACAAATATGAACAATCAGCAGCTTGCCTCAAGACTGCTGTTTTTAACCTTTCCCAGTATTCCTAGCAGCATGCTGCACTGTAATGAAGATTAGCATTTTAAAGCAGTCTGATTTCTTTCAGATAAAACCCAATAAGAGTAAAATACACTCCAAGTGTATTTTACATGGTACTAGCATTTCTTTCGAGAAAGAAAAAAAACAGAATATGTTGTAAAAAATTAAGTTAAATTTAAATTTGAACAGCAATTAGCCAAATAAGCCTGAATCTTCCCAGGGCATAAAATCCAGAGATGTCTCACATGTTTGTAATTATTCTTCCCCTGAACTTGAGAGACATTTTTTGAATTCAGGTTGCCGAGGCCCATCAAGCAACATGCCTTAGTTTTCACATAAAATGGCTAAAAGAAAAACAATCTTTTAAATCTCCAAAACAGAAACTCCTTTGAACACATCATATGTTGTCCAAAGAGCAGCACATAGTGCACTGTTTGTCTCCTGTTCACAGGCTAACAAACCAGGTTTTAAAAGTTGTTTACTTTGGAATGATTTTTAAGAAATGCTCAAGGATGGAGGCCACAGCTGTGTGACCTTAGGGATTTTTATTCCTGATGCAGTAAAAGCATGGTTTCTGTGTGCATACAAAGCTCCTGTACCTATACACCACCATGTGACTCTCCATACTCCCCCTCCAAAACTGAAAGACTTCTGAAACCTCATATAATGCTGCCTTTGGAAAGCTGTGGGAAGAGGAATGCTGCACTTGGGCAATGCCTGGTTTTGAACCAGAAGCAGTAAACTCCCACTTCTCTATATTCTATAGAGAATTAATAAACACATTTCTAAAGATGCCAAGAGTACACCCCAAGGATGCCCAGAGCATGCTTTGAACTACAAGGCACCACTGCAAGCTGCCAAAGGCCACACTCAGGCAGGCACCAGGATTTTGGCTCAGCTCTTCAAGGAAGCCCAGGGCAGCAGTGAGGAGACTCTGCTGTAGCACAGGAGCCCTACCAGGGAGAGGAGCTAGCCAGGCTGCTGATTTATGGGGGCTGAAGAAAGTACCTCAAGAAGGACAGTGACCTCGAGTTTTGGTGGAAAATGGAAGACTGCTTTGTGCCTATTAAAAAAATAAAGGCAAATAAAAATCACCCAAAGCTTTACTTTCTAGCCTACAAACAGCCTGCATGACCTTGGCAGTTATCCTCTTGGAAGCTCAGATCTTTCTCTGTAAAATAAAGTTGACATTAGTTCCCCTGTCTGACAGAACACAGTTATTAGCACAGAAGTGCTTAGAAAATACAGTAGAACCAGAACTGAAAGTGGATTCAACAAAATTCAATAGAGTTGGATCCCTCTTATTCCCAGCACATTTTCATCTGGATTTTAAAGACTCATGAGTCTTTGCCTTAGGAAACCAACTTTATTCAAGCCACAGCTGAAGTGAATGTTGCTGTCATTCACCGCTTGCTGGCTAATCCTGTGACGTCCTATAAACCTTTTAACCATACTAGCCAGTAATTTATGCCTAAATAACCTCATTAAATGAAAATACAATAATGCATTATCAAGTGTTAGGTGTTTAAAACACTTGAAGCATACTTTTAAAAATGCTAGCACAGAGAATACCATGCACATATCCAGCTTAAACGCCCAAGTGCCACCTTATGCATAGGTTGCATTTTAAGCAGGTAGAAAGCAGCCCAAGCTTTTATTAATGAGAATAAATGCTAAGAAATGAAAATAATGAGTGAACTCACCCAATCCCTTGAGATATGCATAAATAGGAGGATTTTATCTGTCAGCCAGACAGAACTGCTTCATCCCAAGGATCTTTTCAGCTAATGAATCAATTGGACATAACATGCAGATGTTTTTATTATGTGGATTACGATGCCTGCTTGAACTACTGCATCCAAACTCCTCTAGAATTAGATTTCAGAAAGAGAAAATGCCTTTTCTAGCTACAGGTTTGAGAAATTATCTTTTAGCTATGTTAAAAAAAAATCAACATAAGAAAAAGAAGATCCCTTATAGTTGAGGGAGATTTTGTGTAGCTTATAGGCTGAGATAGTCTCTAACAGAAAAGAGGTTACAAGGAAAATGTGAGTAAAAGATTCAGACTCCTGTGGAAAAGCAACTGTAAATGTACAACTGCTTAGGGGAAATGGTGAACTGGCATCATTCACTGGAAGGTGATAGGGCACTGCCAGATGAAAGCTGGCTTTCATGCCAGATATGTCATAACTTACTTCCAGGGAATTGGGTACTGGAAATCTTCATTAAGTGCTTCTTTCAAGACTTCAGTAAAATAATTAAGGTATTTGATTTCACCCTTAATTACAAAGTTAATGAAATGCCAATGAGTGTTTCAGCACAATCCATAGGGTCCTGATAAAGAATGATAAATTGTATCTTACTTGAACAATGGGAAATTTACACTTTCTGTTAGCAAAAGGATAATGTCTACTTAGCTTCATCTACTCACAAAGTCATGATGTCTGGAAGTAATTTTATCAGCTTTAAGGTGTGTCATTTGGTTTAGTTTAAGATGCTAGTCCTACTGTTAAAACTCGGTTCAAGAGACTGCAAAACAGCATTAGTATGTAACATTCAGATGGATTTGGAAAAAACCACAAAAATTTATAGGAGGAAAAGGTGTTCGCAATCTAATTACTTAATCAATTCATCAACTGGTCAGAAGCTTATAGGGTGAAGATAGTACTGTCACTTTACAGTTTTTTAAACAAATTATACAGCATTACAAAAAAACAAAAAAAAAACCCCAAAGATGAGACACTCATGAAAATATTGACTTACTGAGAAAATGCCAAAAATTAGATTTATGAAAACCTGAGGGGTTTTAGGTAAGATGGAACACCACAGAAACATTCAATATTTAAAATTTTCAGATCACTATGGATCCAAAAAGGCTTCTAATCACACACATAGTGCTAGAAGGTCACTATGACAACTTTTACAGGTAAACAAAGTATGCTAAATTTTCCCAAAGAGGAAAAGAGCATTATAGGTAGACTAGAAATAGCAGAGAGTAAAGGGAAGGAAAACACATGGAAGAAAGAGAACCAAATTCTTATTAGGCTACTCTTAAATTCTTAATTTCTGAGTTTTCTGGTACAGGACAAAGGCCACTATTGCCCTGCTTAGGATTATGTTGAGTAAAGCAATGAAAATGAGAAGGAAAAAAAATAAATAATAACGAGACTTACTAGAAATAAAACAAAAAAACAAACAAACAAACAAAAAAAAAACCAACCAAAAAAAACCAAACAAACAAAAAAAACCCCCATGAAAATAACATTTTGGGAGAAGACTAGGCAGAAGAAATCTAAAAAGAAAACCAAATTATTTGTGAAAATGGATTAACCATAAAAAGCTTTCTAATGAGTCTTTTAAGGCTGTTACACTAGCAGGCATTGTGTCTCAAAATCAAACAAACAAAACCAAACAAGACTAAAAGCTTATTTAACATCTAGTTTTACTTTTTAGCTCCTGTTCAGACATTTGATGTTCAGGATAGGATGGACTCATCTCCAAACATGCGGAAGATCAAGGTCTCTAAGCAGCAAATTAATAGAAAATAAGAAACATTAAGGCTTGTTTGGCTCTTCTATGTTGTTGCATTGAGTTTCTCCCACTACCCTGCTTCTTCTAGAAGAATTCTATTTTGGCAATAACAATCCTATAGAAACTGGGGAAACATGACAGTCAGAAAGGGATGTATGCTCTACACTAAAGAATAGGAAAATACTTCAATTTCATTTTACACCACTTATAAAGTGCTAACCCCTTACCTTCTCTGAATTTATAAAATTTGGAATTGTACTGAATTATGTTCTGTTTCTTACTTCTATAGGGCACAAGAGTTAAAAAATGCTTTGGAAATGACAAATTCAGGGATGCAGTGATAAAGGCCAGAGGCTTACTACTTCTTAAATGACCGTTCTTAAACTTCCTACTGGAAATTTAAATAGAAATTATAACAATCGTAAAAACAAAAACAAGAAAAACAAAAACCCATGCCCAAACAAACTACCACAACAATAAAAATCAAAACTAAATAAATAAAATATAAACTAAATAAACTAAACTAAATAAAGTAAATAAATAAAAACAAACCAAACCACCCCAAAAACTCTCGAACCCTCCCTAAAACATCCACACAGAAAACAATCATGGAATATGAATTTCACTAAGCCCTCTCCAGACACATCACCTGTCTTCTGAGCTGAAACAAGAACAAAGCAGCAGCCACTTTTGAGCTCATAGAATGAAGGGCAAAACTACTATTTCTCTGTGCAAGGATGACACATTTTGGCTTAACTGATGAAATTACACCTTCTGTGGTCCAGCTTACTCAGAGTATGGGGTTGGTTGCCACGTTTGTGAATTTTAACTTCAAGCTGGAGGCATGACTTTTAAAGAAAACTGCTACAAGTTCTTGTTTGCCCCTAAGACTTACACTGTAAATCTGGACAGTTCAAAAGCTGGTTCAAGGCTCACTCAGCCTATGGCTTCAGGGGCAGAGGAAAAGGGGAAATAAATATTCAGCTGTCCCAGGCCACCATGCAAACATGGTAAATCCTCCTGCAAACAAACTGGGAGAGGGGATCAATGTGATCATGCACCAGCATAGGAGAAAGGACTTCAGAAGACTGAAGAACACTCAGGACTAGAGATCGCCAGCTCTGACTTTCAAAACAGGGTGATTTTGTTTGAGGCCTACACAGAGAAAGGGAGCTCACAGTGACAAATTAATATTAACTCTTCTGTGAAGATGGTGTAAAGAGTTTAATCTCTGACTCATAACCAACTAAGGAAAAGGTACTGATGTATCTTATTTATAGAGGCACACTAATTGCAAGATAAATTTTGTGGGGGTTTGTGGATGGAACTGCCGAGCAGCCTAGGAAATGTATTCAACGCAAGCCATAGTGGTAAGAGAAAGATATGTAACCTATAAATTATTGCAGAGCAAACACACTAAAAACTTTCTTCCCATTCATCTTCTGCCAAGAATAATACTGCTAAACCCCTATATTTATTGTGAACCACTGAAAGTGCAACAAGCATTCTCTTTTAAAAAATTGCTTTTCTATCTTTTTCCCCTGCAATTCAAACACCACACTACAGCCTGGACTGAAACTCCCATGCAGAGTGTCAGTGTCTTAGGGATGCTGACAAAGATCACTAGGAAATGGCATTAAACTGGTTGCACACATCTGAAGGGGTAGAACTTACATCCCAAACTGACACTAGATCACAGTGACACAGTTTTCAACCCTCCCTTGGAACTACTCAGTGGTGTTCTGAAACTGTATATTCAGAATATTAACTTCCCTCAGATTCCTACCTCTATCATTTCTCTCTGCATAGCTCACCACTACATAGTTCACTACTGCAAGCCACAGTAGGGTGACCAGAAGGTCAGCTGAACGGTGCTACAGGGCACCAAACTGAGTTTTGGTCCAAAAATTTTGTTAGATGTGCCTGCAAATGACACTAACAGACGGGAAAAGCTATTCCTGTATATATAGGAATAAGTGCAAAAGCAAGTTTGGTATCAAGTTTTGCATTTCCACATGCTTAACTTGAACGCTGTCTGTAATAGGAGGATCAATCCCATCCTGGTGAGCTTCAAAAAGAGAAACATACAATGCCATTCATCAGGATCTTATGATTCAGCTGCAAACTTCACTCAGAGTGGTCTGTTAATCACTGCTGCATCTATTAACTTCTGCTCCAACACATGAAAGCAATCTGCTCACACATCCAGTGAACACTGAGCCTGAGCTGGGGTTTCGTCCAGTACAAGGAAAGCAGGTATCAAGGAGGTGACTCCCAGAAGCTCCTCTGCCAGGTCATACAGTCCTCAGACACAAAATGAGTTATTCCCTGTTCATCTCAGATGGAAAACTCCCTGTCTCAGAGTGGTTTAAAAATAACCCAAAAACAGCAGCAGAAAATGTCTTTGTGGTATTTCAAGTTTCTCAGCATCAAGTCCCCCCGCCTGCTGTCTCTTTTTTGGAGCAGTAGCAGTCTCATAAAAGCTACACAAAAAGCTTTTATTAAAAACCACTGCAGAACCTGCAAAGGTGCCAGGAAGTGAATGTGCTTAAGCAAATGAAGCTACCAAATAGAGTAGGATGGCATCAGTCACAAATAGATGCAACACCTTTGCCTGCAGTTAGTAGATCGCTTTTCAGTACCCTTTAGTTAGTATTCTTTCATTTTCACAAGTTTTGACTCAGAAGTATGCACTTTAGGCTAAAAGGAATTTTGAAAAGTGAGTCTTTCCATAAATGATTGCACAATGTGTATCCAGGGCCTCTCTGCTTTCGCAAGACGCTGCAATCATGAAAACAGCATTTAACCTTCCCTACCATTCCCTTCCAAAAGGAAGAGTACTTTTAACTTTGGACAAAGTTTTTATCACTTTCTGAAATGGGTTATTCCTCTCACCCACTGCCAACAGTAGGGAGCTGCACTGAATGACCCAGTGCCCTCATATTTTCATGTAGCCAAGCTCTGCACATTATGAGCAGCTTACTTGTTTTATATTTTGAAATAAAAAGTTGCTAAGTGTAAGAGCTTTTTTTGTGACCCATCTACAAAGGTCACAAGAAAAGCTCTTTGAAGTTGCCAGCATTTCTCAGTTGCCCCAAGACTTCCAGCTGTATAACTTCTTTGTTTAATGTTTTTGGTGCAAAAATGCAGAAATTATAAGAAAAGAAGAAAAACATCTGCTTGGCTTGTTTGTAGGTTAGGTGGTTTTTTTTTACATTTTTAATTTCCCTGAACTACTTGAACATGGTACATGTGAGCCAACAAGGAGAGCTGCAGTTTCTCCCAGATCACTGCACATTTGAGGGCTGGACCAAGGCTCCCTCAGCAAGCAGAGGACACATTTACTCCAACTTTCATTGCAGACTTCCCACTTTAGCCAAACTAAGTGCAGAATTTTCAGTGAAGACACTAGTCCCTGCCAGTATACACACAATTTCTTAACCTTTAACGAAACATTTGAAAAGATAATATAAAAACAGAAAAGAAACCTCCAACCCACTCCAGCATAAGAAACTCATTTAATTAGATTCTTTAATTATTCATTATACCTTTTCCTATGTTGAAATGACCATCTTTGCCTCATTCCCAAAGGATTGTGTCCATAATTAAGTCAGGGAACCATTAAAATCTCAACATGCTTCCTGAGTGAGATTTTAGTGCTTTAAGTGTTATGCACATTTCATGCAGCAGTAAGCTGACTTTCATAGGAAAAAAAATGCAAAAAAAGCAGAATCATTAACAATCAATAACAAGAGGCAGAAGGGTATCAAATGCGTATTTTTCAGGTGAAATTTTTCTCATTTTCTCTGAAGTCAATTCATATACCAGTCATAAAATCTACAAGTTTACACTTAAAACATTTGTATATGAAAATTCTCAGTTTCCTTAAAATAACAAACAGTATTATAAAAACCCCCTCAGGGTAATTTTAGAAACAGAGATGTAATTTTTACCTCAAAAAAGAAACCCCCACCAAAACCTAAAAATCGCAAACCAAACAACAAAGTCCAGCTGTTAGTACTTTGATACTAAAATCCTGCTGGAAGAAACCCTTGGAGCATGAAAGGTAGCTACAAAAGATTCATTAAAAAAAATAAAAATCACTGCCACTAAAAAAAAGTTAGAAATGTTTTGTTTCTTCATAAACTTCACATAAAGCTATTAATATTCACAGGAGGCCACGTTCTTTCTTGGCCTAGCAAGAGCAAGTGGGCATTTGAAAAAACTCACTTACCTGTATAAATATAATTATCACAGAATAGGTGCACTGATGTGATGCCTGAAAGCCCAGGTAACATTAGTGCCCTATTCAGAGCAACGAAATGTGGCAATTCCTGCCTAGATCTGCCTGTAAGCTGAACATACTACACAGGGGGTGGGAGGGAACATATCCCTCCTACTTTAAAGGGGGTGACTGCAAACAGCAGAGGATGATGTTGGAGGGGGAATTGTTTAGTTTGTAATGCATGGCAAAAAACATACATCAACACAAGTTTATGCACCGTGGATGTAAACACAAAAGTAACACCCTGGAAGACACAGGAAAGAAATCTTTCTCTCCTACACAGCTTTGCTTGGGTCTCATCTGGAACACTATGTCCTATTTCAGGCACTAAATTTCTAGGAAAAAGTTGTCAGCTGGAGATGTGAAGAATTTATTGCTTTAACTCTGAAATCGCTCTTCTTCAGAAAACAACCCTGAATGCTCCCCTGAATCTGTGGTTAGTAATAAATAGCTCTGGACGTGCATATCCATACACTTTAAGCAAAGACAAATACTGGCCAGCCCTGAACCTTGCTCATTTGCCTGTCTCCCTTCACCAGCCCTCCTAGCTTTTCCTTTATCCAAAATATGTAAACCCACATGACTGGAGGCAAACCTACATAAAAATGAAATATTACTCTTTTTCCATTTTTAATTTTTTTAAAATTTCTGTTCTTGTGATTTGTTTTATTTTAAACTAGTTTATGGAGGGGCTGAGAAGGAGGAATGATGCAGGGAAGTTCTGTTCAGGGATAAGGCATTGTTCACCTTTTAAAGCTAGAATAAATTCTGACTAAAATCTTTAGCGAACCTAAACTTCAAATAATCAATACTTGACATAGCAGAAGAGAACATACAAGAGTTGTTGCCCAGAACAGCTCCAAGGGTAGTAAAATGAGTGCTAACAACAAGGGTACATAACAACAGTAACTCCATGCAGTTCATGCTAGGATATGGGAATTAGATGTTTTTTGATGTTCTGGGTTTGGTTCTGGGGGCCTTTTTTGAAACTTCCTGGAAAACAGGCAGGATAGCAAAGACTGCTGAAGACCAAATTAGTACCAAACTTGAAAGAACAGGGTTTGGAAAGAAAACTCAAAAAAAACAGGAGATAATAAAACTGTACACTGGTCTGGTTAAACTTTCAGCCCTAGAGATCTCCTGTATCTGAATCTGTGACCATCTGGAAGTTATTGGGATGAACTGCAATCATATCTGGATTTATCAAGAGGAAACTGTATAAAATTAATTTTATTTTATTTTATAGAATGGTGACAAGCACTGAAGACTGGGGAAAAGCAACACTTGTACCTGACGTTCTCACAAGGAAGGTAAGGAACTTAGTGTTGATGAAAAAATTGTTAGATTAATCCAGAAGAGATCTGGTAACTGAACTCATGAACAAGATGTTAACATTAATTGTCTAAAAGGATGAATGTTCTGCAAAAGTCTGTCCTGGATTTGCTTCTCTACAATTTTTAATTAATGATTTGGGCAGTAAGAAAAGTTTATTACCAATGCAAACATGAAATTACAAGAAGCATGTGCATATTAAAGAGTGAAACTTTAGACCAAAATGATTACTAAGACCAGAGGAATGGTGTGGGGGAAAAAACCCCAATCAAAACAGATAGATTTCAGTGAAAATAAGGAAGAAAATTTTTTTTCACATGCTAGAGAACAAGTAAGGACTGTTTTTCAGCAAGGTATTTTCTGCAGAAGTATAAAACCTTGCAGGTTCAATGCAGGACAACAGACAAGCAGCAGACTGCAGAAGGTACAACCTGCACAGTGAAATCACCTTTCTCTTCTATTTAGTATACATAAAGCCATAGGTATGTTGTGACAGACTTCTGCTAGTGTGCTGCCAGGAAGATATGAATATTTGGGAAACAACAAGAGCAATCAGAAGTCTGTAAAACACATCCTCTTTTTGCCTAAAGAAGACTGATGGAACGTGGCAACAGTCCTCAAATCCATCAAAACCTGGCAAAACACAGAAGAAAATAGTCTGCTCTCCACCATTACTATGGAGAGTAACAGGAGTAGAAAGTTCCTATTGCAGCAACCAGATTTGGGTGAGATACTATGAGAATTTTTAACAATAAAGAAACTCTGCAACAGCATGCAAGGGACCAGAATGGAAACTTTATAACTTACCTTTGTAAAATATGTATTAGGATCCACTTGGTCATTCTTACATCTGTGCTACTTGTGACCATAATATGGGTACTGTACCAAGAGCTATCCCAGCTTCCAAATGCCTGTTCTTAATTTAACCTTAATGAGACAGTGCAAAACTATTTTATTGATTTCAGTGTTGTATACTTTAGTAGGGTTGACAGCTAGAAATATATTTTTTTAATGTGGAAATCTATGACCATTAGTTTCACATTGTCAGAAGCAGACCTCCAAATGACGATCCAAATTAAAAGAGAACAGTGATGTGTTTGAATTATTCTGGCAAGTTTGAAAGTCTTAAAAAGGTATTTCTCTATGTATCAAAACTAGAATTTTAAAAATCTACTTTTATTCCATAAGTCTAAAAAGTATGAGGAATTAAACACAATAAACTGCATAGAACTATAGAGTATGCTGAGAAGTCTGCTCTAAATTACATGCACATAAATGAACTTTAAAGAAAATGCAGTTGAAGATCCTTAGTCCAGTGAGGATGAGCACAGCAAGCTTGCTACCCTGGTCTTCAGGAGAGCAGGCTTTGGCCCCTTCAGGGATCTGCCTGGTAGAGCACTGTGGGATAAAGCCTCCAGAGGGAAGAAGGACCCAGGAAAGCTAGTTGATATTCAGGGATCACCTCCTCCAAGATCAGAAGCAATGCCTCCCAACAAGAAGAAGCCAGGCAAAAACATCAGGAGGTCTAAATGGATAAACAAGGAGTTCCTGGATTAAGTCAAACACAAAAACAAAACCTAGAGAGTGGAATCAAGGACAGGTGGCCTGGGAAGGATACAGAGAAATTGTTCAAGCAGACAGGGATTAGGTTAGGAAATTTAAAGCCCTAACAGAATTAAGCCTGGCCAGGAACATCAAGTGCAACAGGAAAAGCCTCTGTAGGTATGTTGGTGATAAAAGGAAGTCTTAGGAAAATGTGGACCTTCCCTGGAAGGAAAAAGGAAATCAGGTTACCCATGGTATGGAGAAGACTGAGGTACTCAAAAAGGTTTTTGTCTCACCCTTCACCAACAAATGCTCCAGCTGCACTGCCTGAGTCCCAGGAGGCAAAGGGAGGGACTGGGAGAATGAGGGACTGCCCACTACAGGAAAATATCTTGTTTGAGATCATCTGAGGAACCTGAAGCTGCACAAGTCCACGGGACTTGATGGGATGCAATTGCAGGTCCTGAGGGAACTGGCAGCTGAAGTTCCTAAGCAATTATCCATCATGATCAAGAACTTGTGGTAGGCTGGTGAAGTTTCACTGACTGGAAAAGGGAGGCATAACCCTTATTTTTTGAATGGAAGACCCAGGGAACTACAAGGAACCCATCAGCCTCATATCAGTGCCTGCCATGAAGAAGGGTCAGATCAATGATCTTTAAGGAGGTTCATTCCAGCCCAACCCAAAGCATTTTATAATCCTATGGAGTCCTAGGCACCAATTTTTCCTTTCACATTAAGATGCTCTATTTTACAGCACACACAAAATCAAGACTTCATATGGACTCTTTAGGGAAACTGCCACATTTTTGGTATTAACTTACAAAACCCACTACAAAAAATTACAGCTATTTAGAGAAATCAGAGTAATTGATAACACATCTTTCTAAAGATATATTACATAGCTTATAAAAGTAGCAAAAATATTAAACTTTTATTTTTAGCCCTAGGGCTGCTTTCTAGAGTAACAATGTATATTCTGAAGGGTATTCACAGGCTGTATAAAGACAGACTGACAATGTTCAAGTTACAGAGGCCACAATCCAGTACAACTGCAGTTTGAGTAGTAGCATAGTTTGGCAGAGGCTACAGACACAGTGATAATGAAAATCAAATTTTGGACTACATCACAAGAACTGTGTTTGTGAACAGCAAATGAACAACTTACATACTATTCAGAAAAAAAAAAAAAAAAAAAAAAAAAAAAGAAGCACTAATCAGAATCAGCCAGTTTTCACAGGCTCCCACTGTGTAGGCTGAATAATTGTCTCATCATGATAATAGCCTTTATGATAACCATGATCTCACCAGTGCACTAAAAGATCCAAAATGCTGCTGGTACTCTCACACCCACCACAAGGCACACTCGCTCTTTACATTTGAAGAAAATCCTACTCTGCAGCTCCAACTCTTGGCTGTTAATGCAGGTAGGGTGTAACCTTGTTATTTTTTATGCCTTTGCCTTAAAGCCACTCAACCGATAGATTCCCTTTGCAGACAAAATAGCACAGACAAGAGCTCCTATTGTTATGAAGACATATCCCATTCTGCCATTAATTCAAAACAAATATCAGAGTTATCAGCAGTAATAAACAACTAGCAGTATGCACCCAATCCATAAAAAAAAAAAAAAATCAGATGTAATTTTATGTTCTAGCTCATTTTCTCCATTCAATTTCTACTTCACAAAGGTAGCAGGTTACAGTCTATTTTTGTGCTGGGACCAGGGCATAAAACATGCCTTTTGCTACCACCTCCCCTTCCCTCCTCTCTTACTGGAGGCCTGGCGCCATCTGGTTATAAGCATAGTTACACTGTTTCCTCTGAGTTAACAAAGTAGTGAACATTAACATCAGCCACAGGTCTGGTTAAGCATGTAAACTTGGGAAAAAAGGAAGGGAACATTCATCAGTGTTCCATCAACAACACGCGTGGAAAAACCCAAGGTACGAAAAAGAACTCTTTTCTCTCAGATAAGAGATTTCCATTCCTCAGGGACAGGCAGGAAGAGCACTTGCTGCACTGCACTTACTCTGTGTACTGACACATGAGTTGTCACCGTCTCTTCTGGAAAGGATGGAATCTTCTTCCCCCTGACAAAGGTATGACAAGTAGTTCACCCACAGAACTGAAGCATCTCTCTATTTGCCTTAGTAAGATATTAATACATTTTGTGGTGAAGCGACTGGGTTCACACACAAGGATAGGTCAAGGGAGAGAGAATCAATTGCAACAACTTAAAAGTGCCAGCCAAGATTTATCATCAGTACAAACTAGTGTCAGGGAAGGCTGTGGACTGCTTCCAGCTGGATTTCTACCCTACAGACTCCTCCAGTCTCATTCCCACCTATTTTAAGCACCGGATACACAGTGTGACCCTCCAAAATTTCACAAAAATATGTCTATCCTTTTTAATTTTCACAGCACTTGAGGTCTCAACAGTTCCAGCCTCAGTGCAGAAGAGAACAGCTGCCACAGTACCAGTGTGTGCCAGTTCCTGGAATGCTGCTGAAGCTAGCACCGGGCCAGCCTGACCTCCCTGACAGAGCCTGGCTACTGCTGTATCTGGGAAAAAAGAAAAACTCTTGCAGTTTGTTGTCATGCTGTTTGGAGTAGGGACTGGCCTTCCAGAACATGAAAGATATGAATAGAAACCTCTCTGAAGGGCACACTTTTATTCCTAAGAAAAAATAAATCATTGTGCCATGAATGGCATACTCAGTCTGATGTGAATGTGAATTTAGTCCACCTGTACCACAGGTAAACTGAAATCCTGCATAAAGTCTCAAATTCAAACAAGCTGCTCCCTGAAAAGCAGAGCTAATTAAGTCTGGTTTTCCATATCCCTGTGGATGACGTGTCTCCAGAGTATTCATTGCACAACAGCTTTAGGTGCCCACTGTTTCCTTCAGGCTCCTGCCACAGCTCCCCCGCCAGCCCCTTCCAGCCCTTCCCTGCGTGCCAGCGTCTCCACCCTCAGCATGCCTCAAGGTCCTTGCCCACACCACTAAACCACCACAGCATCCTGTCCTCTGACACGTTCCCTATGGCTCTCAAAATGCCTTTCATGATTGTGTAGTCTTCCATTTCCTCAGAAAACGAGTTAAATTGCACACACGCACAAACTGAAAAACTGAAGCACTGTGGAAGACTCTAGGCACTTTCTTACAAAATGTAGGAAGAAGAAGCTCTGTACTTCAATATCTCCCCACCACAAAGCACAATGACAGAAACACTGGAGAGAGTTTGTGAAATAATGGCTCTCTGCATTTTTAAAATTTTACTTTAAATTAATTAGCCCAGTAATAGGTAAACAGGAAGATGAATTTTCAATTTTGTGCTTGGGTAATTTTCAAGGCATCTAGAAAAGATCACAGTAAGGCTGAAGGCCTGAATGTTCTCCTTCAGTTGGCAGATTTTTGGACAGATCTTTATTCTTTCAGTGGGACAACTTCTAGAACTTCAGGCTTTTAAAAATCAAAAAAACTTACATGTTGACAAAACTGCAAAGGCCCAAAGGGGATTTTGAAGTCAAAACCTACAGAGATTCAGAATAATGCAATCTGTCTTGTACAGGAAAAACCCAATTTACTGATACAGTAAATATTACTAGATAATATAAAGAACCTGATAAGAAAAAATTAAGACTACCTACAAAGGGCATGTTCCCTCCATGTTCCACTGCTCTCCAAATGGAAGTTGTAGAAACAGAGATTATTAGTGCCAAAAGTACATCAGCAAAAATTGCAACAATGTCAATTAAGTCAAATGAAGCAAGATTTATCAACCAGAACCAGTAAGACATCTCTGGCTGCCTGACTCACAAGAGGAAAATGGG